>NW_023417238.1:421-1104 GCF_002922805.2 Oryzias melastigma | reverse complement strand
GCTCAATGCCATCACACCTGAGTGCTTCCCCTTCCTGAACGCCGCCTTTAACGAGTGGAATGAGGAAATCATTGCGTGTTTGGAAACTGCAGCAATCCAGGGTTGATTGTAAAATCCAGCAAACGTGCTTAGAGAAAGTCAGTTTTATCTATAAACAACAGCGTAAACTGATCCTGTATCAAAATAATAAATGTCAAGTAGATTTTTAACTCAACACTTTATGTATTTGTCAATTATTTTTAGTAAAATTGTTGCCTTTTCTCAATTTTATAATAAGATTGTTTTTAGATATGCTAAACGTTTTCAGGCTAATTTAGCATTTAATTTAGCATATTAAACATTTAAATCCAATGTACCTTGTAGCTGTATCAAACGTTTTTTCCACCAGCTTTTACTTAATTATTTATATTTAATCAGAATGTTTGACAAATATTTCATCTTTAATTAGCATAATTTGTTTTTTTTATAAGCTAGGTTAGCATGTTTAGCAAAAAAAAAAACATATATTTTAGGGTTTCCTTCCTGTTTTTTTAAGTACATTTTGAGAGTGAGTCTACCTTTAAACTGCAGAAATGTTATCTAGCATTTTTTTGTCCTATTCCTCAGTAAATTTAGCATTCGTTAGCATAAAGCGTTTAGCCTAGCGTTTTATATTTATATACATATATATATATATATATATA
>NW_023417238.1:0-376 GCF_002922805.2 Oryzias melastigma | reverse complement strand
ATTTTACTATTTTGTGTGGAAATTAGCTTTTTAGCATCGCAAATGTGTTGTTTTATATGAGGTTAATCTTGTTTCAGCTGCTTTACAGAATAGTTTTAAGCCTTATGTAGCTTTATTTAGCCTTTTGTCTCATATCGTCATTTATTTCCCAATGTGTAGTATATTGTATTTTAGCAAAGTTAAAAAAAAAATAATGTTTTAGCTTCTGTTAGCATCAACATTTCTAGCTAGCACTTATTTGGCATTGTTAAGCTGGTTAAGCAACTTATTATTTTTTTTTATGCTTTGATGTTTTAGATATTTTAAAAGAAAATAATATTAGATCTCATTCATACATTTAGCTATAAATACCTAGAGTTTATTTTAGCTAAAATTT
>NW_023417237.1:7500-20121 GCF_002922805.2 Oryzias melastigma | reverse complement strand
CACCCACTGTTTCGCATCAGTGATTTGGCAGAGTTTTTACGCCGGATAACCTTCCTGACACAACCCTGTACTTGAGGGGCACAGGGACCCAGTTAGGCAGCAGCGTCAATGGTCTTGCCTAAGGACCCAATCTGAGTGGGGATCAGTGGTCAACCCTGGGAATCAAACCCAGGGCTCCTGCGTGTCAGCCCTTCACCTAGCCCACTGAGCCAGCCATCGTCTTCCCATAGTCTTTACTATAAAATACAGCGCTTTCTTTTCAGGGCTTTACTGTATCTGAGCAGGTAAACAGGTCAAGACGCTCTTTTTGACATGAATATACCAGAGGATATCTTAAAAGCCCCTCATTCAGTACAGTACTAGTTAGATTTTATTTAAATTATCAGACTAGGATATGTCTCTTTTATATTTAAAGTCTGAATCAGTTTTTTTTCTTCTTCTTCATTTTCTCTGCACTGAAATTCACATTAAAACACATTAAAAAAAGAAGTTTTGAATTATGTAATAGCATTAACATGCAAATGTGGCATTATGAGGCAAATTACGTCATATATTTCATTTTCCAGACACTCTTACTGCATTCTCAGCAGCTTCATTCTCTTTGCTGTTGACCTTTACTTGTGTGTTTGAGGATTTTTATGACAGGTTGGAGATAAAGGAGGAAGAGGTGATCTGTGCAGGTGAGAGTTTGGAATGAATAAATGGAGCAGCAGAAAGACAAAGATGGTAGCTGAACTAGAAAGTGATCTCTGCTGTAAACACATGCTGACATCTGTCTGTATGCTGTATCTGGTAGATGATAGTGTACAGGCGGAGCAACATTTATTAGGAGGTGCATGTGGGTGGGTCTACACTGATCGTGGTTGCCTGTGGAAATCGTCCTGACCTAAAAGCACGTCAGCCGCCAGGAGATGCTCCATGACGCCATCCAGGATGTTGGACTGGAACTCCTTCTGCTGAGTTCTGGTGGAGCGCTCCGGGGAAGCCTGTGCAGAAAACACACACAGGAAGCAGTTCAAGCAGGTGGATTCTCTGATCTACAAACACTAAGAATCCTACAGACATGAACCAACAGGTGTGAATGTGAGAGAAGAACCAGCCACGACATCAGAACTGACGTATGTCCGTACCTCCAGTAGCAGGTCCACGATGGGCGTCTGCTTGCTGGCTGGAGTGGTGCAGAGGTTGTCCATGATCAGAACCCTCATGAAATCAAACACGTATTTCTTGGCGGGGTGGTTGGTCAGCGAGGTCTTGGAGCCGACGTTGCAGTACTCGGACTGACTGCGGTTCATGCCGGAGTCACCAGCGAAGGCCTTGAATTCTTCTGTGGGAGACCCCGCCTCATCGTCCAAATCGCTCACCTAAACATGGACAAGGGTTTAGGAGAAGTTCCTGTAGATAGTGACCCAAAGGAGACACCACAAACGGACTGGAGACATAAGAGCTGCTTTCTTCATCTTTTTTTCACTGAACAATGATACAGACAGCTCAACTTCTGCTGCATAACTGAGCTGCTTTTGGCTCTGAGAGGAAACTGTGATCCTCAGCTTTTGTCTCAGAAAATGCTATGGAGGAAATCTGTATTTTCTTTTTTTCTTTTTAAGCAGTGCAAGCACATACGATTTACTTTTTTGTATGTTTTTTTAAATATTTGATATACCAGATAAATGTAGGAATGCAAGTAATTTCTGCTATTGTTCTTGAAATAATGATTTATTTATGTGCAAATTAGATAAATTAGAAAGTTAGTCTTCTTAGTGCTGCGGCTGAAAGGCTAAAATCAATTAAAGACTTGATGCTGCAGAACTGCAGTTCTCCAGGTCACCAGAAGAGCTGCAGTTTTTCTGAATAAATCTCAGCTGTAAGAGTTTGTATCTGGTAAATAGACGGTTTGCGTGTGTGGGTGGAGCTTACCATCTCAGAGTAGGGCCTGATGTTGAAGGGGAAGACGGCGGCTGCCAGAGCGCAGAGGAACTCCGGGCTGTGCCACATGGGACTGAGATCAGGAACGTTATGGTACAGGTAGCGGAAGAACTGCATGAGGGTGACCGGGTACTCCCGCAGCCAGGATCCCTCCTCCTCAGACTGCCATGGCTGAAACCAAACAGATCAAACTCTCAGGAAAGTCTGGGTGTGGTCAAAGACCAACATCTATCAACCGTGTGGGCGTGGCCACTGTTACTTTCCCTTCTTAGTACAGATGTCCTTTTTAAGCTCTAATTGAAGCTGCATAATCTATGTTGTTACTATGTAAACATTTGGATGTCACTGAATCTGTGGAGAAAGGGGGGTCTCTTTGGGTCATTTTTTTATTTTTTGCTTTAAGGTGAATGTAATACAAGAAATGATTTCTTCATATTCCCATTCACCATTTTAACCATATCAAATGTTCCCATCTTGTTTTTTTCTCTTTAAATCAAAGTGAAAGAAACATGGATGAATAAACAAAATGAAACAGTGAAAGTGTAACCTCACACCTCCATCAGGTCTTGTTTGTGTTCAGGCTGTACTTATGCTCTAAAACAGGGGTCGTCCATCAATAATAAATAAACAAAAAAATAAAAATGTATTTAAAAAAAAAAAAGCAAATACTCATCTTCACCATGAAGTACATCATTGATTGACATGAAGAATGACCAATCAGTGATCCTCTGATACATACGTCGCTGCACACTACACTGTGCCCGTCTCATGGACCGGCACATTCTGCTAGACATTGGAGAGCCTTTGCTGGCTCAACTATGTGCCAGCTCCCTGGAAAAAGACCACTGTTTTGTTTTTTTTTTAGATTTGTTTATTTAAGATTTTTTTTAGATTTTAGGAGGGTATAAGATCAGGGATTCCCTTTTTTGTAGTCTGTTAAGTTTAGTTAAGCAATCAGCTTTTGTTTATATTTTATGAGTGATTTTATGTTTTTTAATGATTACCGGTGTGAAGCTTGTTGAGAAAACCGTGTTTTAATATGGGGCTATATAAAAACATTGAATTTGGCAGCAGTGTCCTCCAGGAGTTACTGACCAGGGGAAGCCGCCAACTGCGCTTCAGAAATGTCTTTGTCCCCCCCCCATTACATGGTTTACAGCAGAGCATGAAAAGTCGCTGCTTTCTGTAATACAATGCCTTATCTGTTTAAATTACTACAACAATAATAATATTAAACATGACAAAGCTATCTCCTCCCAAATATGTGTGTACTCTTACTGTGTCGTTTTTGAGTTATTAGTACATAAACAACATTTTTGACTGAAGATATGGTAAAAGTTGTCAATTTTGAAGTTGAATAAAGTGAGCTAAACGTCCTGCACATCATATCACAAAGATGTTTACTTTTGCTGTGTAGTTTGTGAATTATTAGTACATAAACATATATATTGTTGAAAGAGAAAGTTTGTGAACCCTCTAAGGGAGTACCTTGTTTTCTGTATAAAATGGAAATCTCAATCTAAATCATAGCAATGGAGAAAAACATTGCCTGCTTAAATTACACCAACAAATGCTTATGTGTTTTTATTGAACACAATTATGTGTTTAGGTTGCGCATAAAACCAAGTAATTCCAAAGGGTTCACATATTTTCTCCTGAAACTTTTGGAGTTTGTCATTTCAAAAGTAGTTTGCATGTCAAAAAAGTGTGAACACCCCTCCTCTAAAACCAAGTCTGCTAGACTGGAGTCGCTTCTTCAGAAATGTTAAATTTAAGATGAAAGACACTTTCAGTGAATGTTTGGTAAATCAGCATTTTCTAGGAGATTTAAGAAATAATAAAGAGAAAGGTGTCTGACAGGAGTTTTCCAGACTCAGTGAGGATGGCTGAGCACACACTCTGAACATTTATGCAGATTCACGCTCACAAAGATGCAAAATTTCCCAGCATGTTTCCACAGAGGAAAGGAGTTTTGAGGTGAATATCATGTCCTAAACTCCAAAATTGCTGGATTACTGTTACACACTTTCAGACTACCTCACCATCAAGACACTTTCATGTCTCCCTCTGCTTCTGGTTATCATTTTGAATCATTAATACTTCATTTTGTTCAACTTAAAAAGGATATTAAATATTTTCCACTCTCTGATTTGATCAAAACAAATTATCTGTGCAGTTATTTTTGTGGTGTCCATAGATGGTCGTGTAAATGTCTTCTCAGATGTAACCTGACTGAGAATAAAGAACGTATATTTGTGTTTCTGACATTAACAAATAAAGGAGATGTGAGCAAAGTTACTTAACAGAACCAAAAGTATCACTACAGTGTGAAAAATAACATTAAAATAGACGTTTTTTACTCATTTGTTCAAATGGAGCAGCAGATACACTAATTCATGTCCACGCTCTTAGCCCTATTCAGTGATGTTCCTAACCAGACAGTTAAAGTGTTTCTCAGCAAAGCTGGACGTCTCATCTCACCAGGTTGAGCATGCTGCGCAGCATGGCCAGCAGCAGGAAGGCCGCCTCGGTGCAGACGCTGTGGATGGAGCCCACCACCGTTCCACTGGAGGCCGGGATGCCAAAGATGAACGTCCAGAGGGAGTCCAGATCAAACTGAAGGACACACACACACACACACACACACACTCTGAGATAACAATCAGCAGATTCCTACACTTTACACTCCTTGACATCTAGATTTATTTTCAGCAAAGAAAAAATGTCACTGCTAAGCTAAGGTAAGTTTGGAGCAGAGTCATGTTTACATCAGAACTTTTGCACGTAGAAATATGAAGATGTGACACGCCATTTCTAAACAATAAAACCTTTTTGACAAAAATACCAAATAAAAAACTGAGGGAAGCATGCAAGAGGAAAAAAATCCAACAGAAAACCTGTTTTTCAGTCAGAGTTTATAATAATGTTAAAACACTGTGCTTTAAGAAATAATAACAGCTGCTTTGGTGTGAATGCATGATTCCTGACAGACAGACACCAACATTCATTGTCAGCTCTGAAGTTAAAGACTTTTGACTGATTGTAAAAGTGTTTCCAGTGGTCTTTTAATTATGATGATGCGATTTTTAGACAAAATATTAATAATAAAAACCCCTGTGTAGTTTTGTTGAACATAGTCTCTGCAGAGCGACAGTAGTCCATTAAAAATTCCCTGCTAAGGTGCGGGTGGGACTATTTGTACTGAGCAAGCCCTCCCTTTTCCTGGGAGCTCAGAGCAGGAAGCTTGTTGCTCAGCCAGTCACAAATAAGCTCTTTATATAGATTTTTATTTTCTTCTGTTCCTGATTCACAATGATTTTAAGTAAGAAATACTCAGAAATGCAATTTTTATATACATTTTCTTTATATATATCCTCCATCATCAGAAAAAATGCCACATGTTAAAAACAGCAATTTCATTGAAGTGGGTCTTTAAAACCTTTCAGTGCAATAACTGCTTTAAACACCAGGTGTCAGTGTTGCATGTGGCCCCTTTAAGTTTGATGTATCCACGTTTTCCTCAAGGTGAGGGCTCCTGAAAATCTAGGGTGCCTGAACTGGACAATTTAAATGGGGTTTTTACAAATGACTTGCATTCAAGTAAAACTGAGTTTTAGTTTTTTTATGACACAAAATTTCAACGCCTCGTGCTGGATGACCACAGGAAAACGCAGATTTTGTTGGGTCAAGCGGCAGAAGATTTGATGAGGGGTTCAGAGCTGACATCAGGACTGACCAACACGGATAGAGGAGAAGGAGTTAGGAGTACTAACATGTACCTGCAGGCTGTCCGGCAGCATGTTGACCGGCTGCTGCAGGAACAGCGCCATCAGCAGGAAGTAGAGCTCGGGCACGTTGGTGTGTTTGGGCAGCAGAGTCTGCAGGACAGGGAAGCCCGGGAAGTGACAGGCGTCCCTGTTGATCTCTCGCAGGGTGGAGCGGCCCCCCGCACTGCGACCCACGTTGAAGCCTGCAGAGGGGGTTAGAGGAGGATGAAACAGCGTTAGAATCCAGTGTGAAGACGTTGGGGCTTCACTGGATCCTGTGGCTGAGGAGTCTACAGGCAGCTGACCCATCACATACACAGAGGGCTTCCTCCACTCTCTGAAGGGTCATGTCACTACTCTGAGGGAGCGAGGGAGGGGGTCCAAAGCAACAGAGTTGGAAACCTACAAGCTGGAGCCAGAAGTAAAACTGCGGCTTTGCTCAGAGTCACTGATGAAAGCCCACTGGAATGGCAGTCGTAGAGTGTGCTGTTGAGTGTGGTTCCCCCACTATGGCTCCATCACATAAATATTTCTAACAACAGATTAAATGTACTTAAATGACCTTATTTAACAATTGTAATCCTGATGCTCTATTGTTCATGTGTAGCTTAAAGATCCACTCCAATGAAAAGTTTTTATGACCGTTTGAGGCTCTACGTACAAAATGCACGGCCATTGAACATGCGCTGATAGCTATAAAAACAAGGTTGAACTTTGAACCACAAGGAATTCAGATTTGGTAGTGACGAATGGACCCTTTTAATTCATAGTAGTCCTGCCACAAATGATTATTTTAATAGTCGACTAATCACCGATTATTTTTTCCGATTAGTCGACTAATTGGGTCATGTGCAAACTGGATGTAAAGCACACCTTTACCATAATTAGCTTTAAAACTGAAAAAAACCCTGAATTATCCAAAATAGCTAGCATTGATCTGAAATATTAGCTCAACTTCAAAAGAGCCTAAAAAGTGAAGAAAAACAAATCCTACATTAGCAAAAATATCTAGCATGTAGCTGAAATAGCTTAACTCCAAAATAGCCTAAAAAACTGGAAAAAAATCCTTAATTAGTCAAAACAGCCAACATGTAGCTAAAATAATAACTAAACTCAAAAATAGCCTAAAAACAAAAAAAAAGCCTAAATTAGCCAAAATAGCTAGCATGCAGCTGAAATTTTAGCTAAACTCCAAAAGAGCCTAAAAAAACGTAATAAATGTCAAAATAGTCCAAAAAGGTAACAGAATCACATTATAACTTTCAACTTTACTACACTCTGCCTCCATATAATATAAAGTAACGACTAATCGACTATTAAATTAGTCGACTATTTTAATAGTTGATTAGTCGACTAATTGCGGCAGCCCTAATTCACAGAGGTGCCAACCGTTTGAAAATTGATCATAAGGGAAAAAATAATATTTATATTCATAATTCTATGACACCAAGTCTTTCATATATCGGAATAGAGCTGTGAAAGAAAAAAAGGCTGAAAGGAGATTCACCAGATTTACACCACTTTGACACTTTGCACCAAGCCTCTTTCAAATGTGGGGGCATGAATATTGGGTCCAGTGTCACAAACCCATGTTTAACATGTTTTTGAACACGTGACACATGCCTGGTGTGAACATAGAAATTTTTTTTTAGGTTACATTTTTAGATTCATCTTGAAAATCCAGTAATCTCACTTAGTGAGGCTTTAACAGTTCAGTCACTTTTTCGGTTTGTAAAATTTATATTAGTGGAATAAAAAAGAAAAAGAAAATGTCAGCTATTATAAAAACTTTTACCAGTAAGTCTCCCTTTGGATTAGATTACATCTTTAACTATATAACCACACAACAAATGTGTATTCCTCCAACAATATTAATATTTTTGAGACAGAATACAGACTTGTTGTTTGGAAAGTAGCAGTGATGTGTGATGATCTTACTGACTGTATTAGAGTACTGGACTGAGTACCTTCTGGTTCCAAAAAGCCAAAATCCCATAGACGTCTATATAGAAACAAACAGCTATTGCTCAGTCATTCTATTTGTAAGATTAAAGTGACCAATCAGATGCCTCCATAAAAGTAGGTGGTTTCACATTGAAACAATCGATTGACAGATTTCATGTCGCTTGGTTTTAAGTGGAAGGGATGTGGCCTTCCAACAAGCTTACTCCTGATTGATGCAAATGGTTGCCATAGAAACATCAACTCAGATCAACACGTACCAATCACTGCTAAATGACTATTTCTGGTTCCAACATGGGGACGGGCATATTGGAAAAAAACAAACAAACAAAAAAAAAAAAGGCAGCTGAATTGACTTCATTTGGTGAGAGTTGGAGGTAAACCATTTTCACACTCACTCAGTCCAGTTCTCTTATACAGTCAGAGTGAGCTCTGTAATGGGATGTTCTCTTTTAAGAAGTTAAATTGTTCTATTTTCAGTATTCAGAATACAAAAAATATTTTCCTTTTTTGTTTCGCCACATCAATAAGTTTTAACTGGTAATCAGAGATGATCCAACTGTTCCTCAGTACTTAGGTAGTTCTTTAGCCACTCACTTTAGTAAATTCTTTGTGAATTAAACTTTTGATCATGTATTATCATTTTGGAGGACTGCTGCTGTTACTTGAAGTCATTTTTAGAGTGGTGTCTAAACTGAGAAGACTGAGAGCGAAAGCAAAGAGTCTGAGATTTTCAAAATAAAACACCACGTGCAGATTCCATTAAGTAGTCTTGTGATCTCACAAGGTTTTGGTGGGAGGGACCACACTCAGAGCCCCCGCACTTCTCCAAAAATCCCAGTGGGGCGGAAAAATATTGTGATCAGATTACAAACCACAACGCTGGCAGTGTGTCTGAGTCTTCAGGGCAAAAAACAGGGAGGAAGGTGAGATTAGGGATGAGGGTGAAGGCAGCAGGGAGAGAAATGAGAAGACCAACCCTTGGCTGTGCGGCGCACAAACTCAGCAGCTTTGTGTTTATTGAATGACGGCCAACTCCGGCGGAGAGCGTTGCCAGAATGAGGAGAAGTGTCTGCTGAGCCACATTACATTTAGTGTTTACATTAAACCTGCAGGCGCCCTTACCATAGCTCAGGGAGGATTGGCACAGTAGACCCTCTTAAAACATTTACGAGAAAAACTGAGAAGATGTCGAGCAGACAGAGATGAATCTGACTCAGTCGAATCTCATCAGGGCCGAACTCACCCAGAACTGTGCCGATCTTATTGGTCAGGACGGCGTCGGTGTGGTCCAGCCAGCCTCCTCCGCTCAGGCCCTCTTTGAAGCGGTTCAGGATGGACTGGTTGGATAGCAGCACCACCAGGATCCACAGAGCCACCGTCACTGTGCTCGAGTGGAGGTGCTCCTCCATGAACATCAGCAGCCAATCAAAGCCGAGCGTCTTCACCAGCTCCTCGCAGGCCCTGCAGACACAGAGGCGAACCGTGATGGCGCTCAAACAACATGGACTCTTCCCACCACAAACTTCCACCATCAGCAGAGGGCTCAGAGGGTCAAAAGTTTTTCTGGTGGTGGGTGCAGCTGATCACAGGATGTAATAGATGTGAGGAGATCTCAAAAATTCACATGGAAAAGGATGTTCAGACATTTGAAGGCTCAGGCTTACTGTGCATTGACTGTGCACTTCTCTTTAGTGATGAAGAGCAGGCGGAGCAGGTTGTCCAGCAGACGATTCCTCAGCAGAATCAGGCTGGCAGACAGGAGGCCGCCAAAGTCATCGTCATTCCCTGGAGGGGCGGGAAACGGTTTTTAGAGGAAGATCAGTCACTGGAAAAGAGATTTTTCTGA
Source organism: Oryzias melastigma (assembly GCF_002922805.2). NCBI lineage: Eukaryota > Metazoa > Chordata > Actinopteri > Beloniformes > Adrianichthyidae > Oryzias > Oryzias melastigma. Next base: position 10,617 of record NW_023417237.1, on the reverse strand, counting down.
CACCAGCTGTAAAGAGTCGGTCACCTGCGTCAATCTTCTCCTCGTTGTTGATCTCCATGACAACAAACTTCTCACAGACGGCGAATGTGGGGAGAGTAGAGGAGAGGAACTGGCCAAACCTGAGGGGGGAAAGATGAATGTTAATGCGCTAACATCAGGAGTTTTTCTTTGTGGTTACACAAGGTCTAAAGTGGGGGGGCTCACCTCAGCAGGTCGTACGGGTTGGGGAAGCCTTGCAGCAGCAGACTGAGCACGTTGCTGATGGCAGCCACCGTGGGCTGTGACAGAGAGGTGTCCCTCAGGGTTAGCAGCAGCTTTGGAACCAGCTGGAATTCCCGCAGCAGTCTGCAGTTCTTGGCCGCTTCACTGTTGGACGCAAAGGAAGACACGGTTACTCTGATGAAGGTGCTCCGTGTGCACACGTGTGCATGAACTTCTGAGACTTACCTGGATTCTGTCAGCAGCTCGATGAAATGCTCGAACAAAGACAGATGGAGCTCATAGGGAGCATGCAGCCACACCTGAGGAGCAGAAGGAGCTCAGTCACAAACAGTGACCTGCGGCACAAGGCTAAGCTGTCTGTAGCCAGGAGGAAGAAGAAGGATTCAAGAGGGGTTCATGCAAAACTAGGAAATCACCTCAAAGTCACACAGCAGGTCCTGAAAGGCCATGGAGTTGGGAATGATGGAGGTCTCGTGTCCACTGTCAACCGTTCCCACCAGAGAGAAGGTGAGGTGGAGGATGTGGCTGTTGAGCAGGGAGCGCTTCTTCTTCAGCAGCATGGCCAGCAGCTGAGTGTGTTGGAGGAAAAGCCCACACTTAAAAACAACTAGAGAGTTACCGTTTCAATGAGATGATGACAGAGCTGAACTAAAAGTAATTTACAGCGGAGTCTGTCCTGTGTAAAAAGCAAAAACTTTGAATCTTTACAATTTGTATCTACCTTTGGGTCAAATGAGTTTCTACACTTCATAAAATAAACAGGTAGTGGGTTAGAATGACTGAAAACATCTTTAAGTTCCACTCCAATCATCTTTTGATTTATCCTAAAACATTCCCAGAGGTCTTTTGATTATAATTATATATATACTGTCATAGTTTAATAATTTGTGTTTGTCGTGGCTTAATGTGTATTGTATTGTTTTTGTCTGGTTTTACATTTGCTGGTCATTCTTGCCAGGTCATCACTGTAAATGAGAGTTTGTTCTCAATTGATCCTCCAAGTAAAATAAAGGTTAAATAAAAACTAAAAATAAATAATGATGTTGCTTTTAGCCAACATCTAAAATCCTGTAATTTACTAGGACATAGTTTCTACAGAGCAGCAGTAGTTCATCAGGAATTTTCCTCTGATTTGTGTGGGTGGGACTGTTGGCGTGTCGTGTGACCTTCAGGTGTCTCACCTGGTAGCCTTTGATGCGCTCCATCTCCTTACTGGCCAGTGGATTGCTTTTCACAACACAGACCAAAGCTTTGACAGCTGCATACAGCCCCTCCACATCTGACGCCATGGCAACGAGGCCCAGAATAGCCGCAGCCCCGCCCACATACTGCAGGGTGGTGGCCACGGGTTTAGGCACAAAGGCTCGGACACCTGAAGGTAGAAGAGAATGTTTTCTAGCTCCACGAGTCTCTCTGGAAGCACACCTGGCAGTTTTAGGAGTTGACCCGCTTTACCTAAATATCCAACAACGGCAGCTCCAATGGTCCGCGCCGGGCCATTGAGGTGACCCGCGGCGTTATGGATCAGCTTGACCGGAGTGGCGTTTTCATGTGACGACACAGCAAGCTGGACAGAGACGATTAAAGGTGTTCACTTTGAGTTTCTCCGGAGAAGAAAAAAAAAGTGGATTTGGGCAGAAACCGCATAACTAACCTGCTTGGCAACGGCCTTACTGTCCAGTTTGTTGTAGGCTTTCCTGATTTTGGCCACAGTGAGCGCAGAGACGGAGTGAGCAGACAGACTGAAGGACACCTTCTCCTCTGGAACCAGAGCCACAGGTGTGGCCGGAGACGGCTCTGCTCGGGAGTCTTTACCTGCCAGATTTGGAGGGGGCAGAACAGTAAGAACAACAGGCCATGCTCAACTAAAACAGTCTTGGAGGTGGACTCACATGGGAGGTAAACGGCCTGAAAGCTCCCCACATAGTTGGGTCCCAATTCATAAATGGCAGCAGCACTGGTGGCAGGTAAAACCTCCTCCAGGAAAATGCTGGGCCCCAGACGCCAGACCAGGCTGGACAGCTGGCGCTGGGCAGGCGGCGTCCCAATGTACCCGTACACGGTACTCACCACAGGGGGGTTTGTGGACCCCGAGCCACCTGGAGTACTGTGGATGTAGTGGAGCTGCAGTGGAAGAGAGACGATGGGGGGAACTGTTCATACAGGAGAACTTTTAAAAGTCATGTTCACACTGGACAAGCTGGGAGGGGCTACTTTTTCTTTTGCATCTCTGCCTCCTAGAGATGGAAACTTGGTGTGCTACAAATCTTGTGAATCCTGCACCAGTTTTTTTCTTTCACAGCTCAGTTCAGTTATATGAAAGACTTGGTGTCATGTAATCCCAGCCGGGACAAAAAACACAATGATTCATTTCTCCTCAGTGACAAATTTACAAACAATTGGCACTTCCATAAATTAAAAAAAACGAAGCCATCTATACGTCACTACCATGCCCAAGTCATGCCGGAATTTTGAACGCAGAACCCCGAAACGCACATTTGTATAGACTTTTTTAGTAAGTGATCGCTTGAACGCCAAGTGTGTTGTGAATGTTGCTTCACAGTAACGACCACGGCTAAAATACATTTCCATGAGAGTGGGGGCAAACGCAATGTCTGTGTGTTTGTGGCGCAAACGTAAAATTACCGACGCTTCACCACATTACAGCACAAGACGTGTGTGCACGACAGACACAATCAGCAGTAAATGAAACCGCAGACAGGAAGCCGAGACCTGCGGCTTGATGTCGGGAAAGCCTGAGGTCGGCACACATAAACCACAGCAGACGACAAACAGCTGAATTTAAAACACTTCAGAAAAATGAGAGAAATTCAGGAGTGCTGGCAGAGCGGCTCGCCTCCACGATCTCACGTCAAAACGTCCGAGGTTACAGTT
>NW_023417237.1:0-843 GCF_002922805.2 Oryzias melastigma | reverse complement strand
ATAATTACTGATGTCATGAATGTAAAAATAAGGCTCTCTGTGATTCAAATTTGACTTTCAAAAGAAAAAAAAGGGTATAGTTCATTATTTCTTCCACAGTTTGGCACCAATGAGATGGGGAGGGCAATTTTACCAAATCAGTTCAGTGGAGAATCCACAGATACAACAGGACAAGGATTATTAAACCTCTGGTAAGAGTTTAGTTTTTGAACCTTCAGCAAACTCAGTGAAAGGCGACTAACCCGAAGCCCTCCAGCGACATGTCGAACTCCACAAACGCTGGCGTTTCTGCCGATCCGTGCAAACGGATGTCGTGGGGCGTCGTCATGGACACCAGGCACTTGACCCGCGTGAGCGGCACGGTGCTGCCCTCGGCGGAGCGGACCAGACTGCGGCTGATGCGGTACTGGCCGTTGTCCTCTGCAGGCGTGGTGAAGACGCTGTCGGGGCCGAAACCCTCCATGGACATGGTCATGCCGTCTGTGAACAGAAAGATGAGTCAACGAGGAAGCTGAGGAGACGGCTGAAGATGATGGTTTGCTTTCATTGCAGTTTGTTGTGAAATTCAGGACAGCTATCCTTACGTCTCATCATTTCCAACTAAGCTCCAGCTTTTTTAATTACAAAATGTCAAAAGGTAAAGAAGTAAAACTTGAACAATGTAGGATTTTGACTAATCACTGCTTTCCTCTTTAACAATGATGCCCCCCTGTGAGATGTACATCTTTATGATTCAGTTAAGGTTTGCATGGCTACAGTTAAAGGCTCGGACTGTCAAGGGTCATATTAGGATCTCTCATTGTTGCAGTCACTAAAATGTCTTCAAACAGATGTTCCAGTATT
>NW_023417236.1:30882-32427 GCF_002922805.2 Oryzias melastigma | reverse complement strand
TCAGACGCACTTTGAAGGAATCTCTCCTTTTTACATGTTTGTAACAGGAAATGACCTTGGTATTATTTTGGATGTAAACGTCGCTTTCTCTGTTCAGACTTTACATCATTATTCTGACCAGTTTAGAATTCCTCCTGAAACACAAACGTTTTTTTTCTGTGGACCAGCGCCATGAAGTTCTGGAAGATTCTTCTACTCTAGAACCTTTCTGATGGATTCTCCAGATCTCCAATAAGTAGGAGGAGCAGCTGGAGTCCAGGCCAAACGGGGAGCAGAACCCTGGAAGTCCAGATTCTGTTGGTGGAAACAGATCTAAAAGACAGAAAACGGATCAAGGAGGAGCTGTGAGAATTCCCAGAATTCCTTTCAGCTGCTTCTAATTTCCTTTCCTGTTTGAAGGAGTTTCCTTCATGTCAAAGTAGGAGGAAAGATTTCCCATCAGCCCTTGCAGCTCCTGACTTTGTGTTGAGTTCCTAAAGAAACTCCTGTAAATCTCATGTTTCATCCTCTCNTTGATGCGTGCAAGTTTTTCGCAAAGACCTCTAGGAAATTTCTAGCGCAATCGATTTTGGGGGGGTCGGACACAACCTCTGTGCCTCTGCACAGTGAAACTAGCTTGATTTGTATCAGTCAAGTTCTCAGTAAAACCGGCTGCAAAGATTCATGTTTGTATTTCTATGGATCTCTGTATAGTTATACTGTTTGTTACTAGTTAAACAAGCCTTTATTTTGAAAGAGCCAGTGAGGCAGAGACAATAGAAAGAAACTCTGAAGATGAGATGAGCAACCCCCCCTGGAATGTTGACCCCTGTGCAGTGGACTAGTGGGGGAGGGACGGCTGAACCAATCACAGAAAGACTGCTGCAGCTTTCCCTTCAAAAGGGAACCAATCAGATGTTGTTGCTGTGATTCCTTTGTCTGGAAGTTTCCATGTGGAAGCTTCCAGAGTCTTTTCTGTTTGTCTGCAGGCTGAGCAGAACTGACTCCTGCAGGATCACAGGAACTTTCAGGGAAATCTCAAAGCAGGAGAAAAGTTTCTGTTTGGAGCTTTTTTCTGTGATTGTGAGACTAACAGATGATCGGAGCTGCTGCTGTTCAGAGGACTTTGGTGTTTGTTGGAGCTGAAGATCTTCTGCAGCTGCAGGAACCATGTCTTCATTTGATCAGAAAGAGTCTGTCAGAGAACAACGTTCTGCTGCTGAAGAAACCTTCAGACTCTGTGAAGGAACCATCGTCCAGAATGAGAATGAGGAGCTCTGTGGTCAGCGCAGACTGCTGGATTTCATCTCGAAAGTAGAGAGTCAAATCAACGTTACAGGTATGTTCACTGATTCCACTTCCAGAGAAAAATAAATTGTTTTCCTCATCTGAGTTGCCATCTGGCTCTAATACATATAGAGATACATATATCCAATATTGCTGTCATTTTGTTCCACCGGAAATGCGAGGTTGGGGTCGCTAGCATTGACTGTAAAAAATACTGGACTTCTCGAGTCTTGAGCATAGACTGTAAAAATTAATGGACAAAGCAAGCACTGAGGTCCC
>NW_023417236.1:6949-20142 GCF_002922805.2 Oryzias melastigma | reverse complement strand
TAATAGCTATTACTAATTACTGCTGTGATTTTTATCAGAAACTTTATTGATCTGAATTTTGTATCAGCAGATGGATTCTTTAACAGTTACTGAATGTGAAAAGGAGCAATGTGAGAGTCTGCAAATTTATCATTAAATATTGATCAAGATGACATTAGGTCCTCTATCCTACACGGGAGGGACCAACAACCCCCTGTTGGTCTTTCTACTGCATGTCTTCCTATCAGTGAGAAAACGCTCGATAGTTTTGTCTTGATTGATGCTGCAACGCTCCGATAGGTGATTTCTCAAATGAAAACCAAAACCTGTTCTCTTGATCCCATCCCCACCTCACTATTTAAGTCAAATTTTACGTCCTGTGAGGATGAGCTACTGAGCATCTTGAACTCCTCTCTTCAGAATGGAGTCTTCTCTGCATCCCTAAAGACGGCTATGGTGAGACCCATTCTGAAGAGGGGCGGTTTAGATGTCTCCAACTTAAACAACTACCGGCCATTATCCAATCTGTAATTTTTAAGTAAAATTTTAGAAAAGCCTGTTTTTATTCAACTGAAGGATTTTATTAGTGGAAATAATATTTTAGAAAAGTTTCAGTCTGGTTTTAGGGCTCATCATTCAAGAGAGATGGCACTTGTTAGGATTTAGCATTTTACGTGTATATTTAATTGTATCTTACTATGTATTTATTTGTTTTATGCCATTTACTAAAGTTTTACTTTTTATGTATTACCTTATTATATTTTCTATCACTACATTATAGCTGTTTTTATACTTTTATACTTTATCTGTTTTATATTTTGTCTATTTTATCGTTTATTTTACATTTTATACTTGTATATGAGCGTCTTCTCACTCTTGGCTGGGGTGTCTGGAGATGGTCCTGCTTGTCCTCTGGCCTTCCTTGTTCCGTGTTCCCTGAGCTCCCTATCTTTGTGTTGGGTGCACTGGGCCGGGGGGCTGGGGGCTTTGGGCTGGAGGGTGCTGGGGATGAGCGGGACGTCCTCATGTTGCCTAGGTGCTGACACTCCAGCCAATAGGAGGACAGGGTGGGCAGCGCCTTTAAGTTATTCCTTCGTGATCTGGTTGCTTTTCTATTTGTATCTGTCTGTTTCTGTTTTTATAATTATGAGGGGCTTATCTTATTATATTATTGCATGTGTGGGGTATTGTTTTTCTTGTATTTTTATTTGTTTTATGTACAGCACTTTGAGCTGTTTCTTAACTGGAAAGGTGCTATATAAATAAAATTAATTTGAAATTTGAAATTTTCTGCTTCAACTGTGATGGTGAGTGTCATTGAAGACTGATTTAGTGGAAATGCTTGTTTGTAGATTTGTTGACAGGAAGTGGCGTCCCGGAATGGTATTGATGCTTTTCAACCAAGATGTTGATGATTTTTTCAGCTTTAAAAACAGAGTCACTGCTCACTCTTTGGTAAGTCAAAGCATTTGATCGAAATGTTCCAGAATCAGATGAAGGATTACTGAGGATTACATGTCAGATCATTTGGAATCATTTCTAGAATAATGCTTTAACTATATGGACCCAATTTGAATCATCAATCTGTGATCTGTTAGAATGATTTCTGAAGTCATGTTATGTCTTCTTATATCATTATTATGAACTTCATCTTTGTCATTTGATTTTATTAATACTCTTTAATGATTATAAGTTAACAGAATAATGATAATTATGTAAAAATCTAAAATAGATGATATCATAATGGGGTTGGGATTATATATGTTTGCTTCTTCCAACTCATTTTCAAATCAATGAATTAAACTCCTTTTAAAATCCTTCATATTTAGTAGTTTAAATGTGTCATGTTGTGTATTTATAAGTGCTAACATGTCTATTTACAGTAATTATAACTGAATTGTTGACATGTTTCTGTGTAATTATCCAGAGTTTGAAACATAGATGTAGATTTCTAGATCTGTATTTCTGTTGTTTGTCTTCTCTAGTTTGATTTTGATTGGAGGGAGGAGCTCTCATATGTTCATCCCCCCCCCCATCTAGAAAGACATCAGCAGCAACTGAACATTCCAAAGCTCTTTTCAACCCATTTTTAATGAGAATGAAGCAAACACATGAATATTAGAGCAGCTTTAACAGGATGAGGGGAAGGCTAAAGATTAAAGTCTGTTTGTGAATCAAAGATAGAATGAAGACCAAATCAATCTCAAACACAGTGTTGATTCAAAAGAGCATTTATTAGATCCAAACAGGCTGCAGGAATTTGACAGACAGCTTTCAGTTTGAACCTTTAGACACTAAGATGCAGTTCTGGAAACAGCCAGCAGGTGTCTCCCTTCTCCCTCCTGTTTCATTGAAGTTAGTGTTGTTGCAGCAGCTGCATCAAAGTGATTCTCTGTCATTCCTCACTAACATCCACTCTGTTCATTCATGTCCCCTGGAGAAAGCTGGAGAAAGGATCATCCTCTTTTCAGTTTGATCTGCTGTGAAGCTGAACATGAAAAAGTTCTTTGAGCAAACAAAGGAAAGTGTTTGTGGACGTGAAGAAAGATCCTGAAGATTCTTTGACTGGAGCTGATTCCAACATGTTTGCTGTTGTCAATGTGCTGCAGAGCTTCAGGTTGAAGTTGGACTCAATGAGGGCAGAAACTGGGACTGAAGCTCAGAACCCTTGAAGTTCTGGATCAGAACCTCCTCAGGAACAAGCCCCCCTTTCATGTCTGCATTCTGCTGGTGAAAAGCAGAGCCTTCTAAATGCTGAGGACCATGAACAGTCAGGAACAAAGCTGTGGAGGGTTACTTTGAAGCTCGTGTGACTGACAGAACTCAAAGCAGAACCCGACCAGAACCCTCCCTGAAAACTCCTGAAGAAGCAGCAGAGAGGAAGTAGAGCAGGTGAGGCCTCTGCTGGGGGGGCGGAGCCTCTGCTGCTCAGGTGTCCTGTGGGCGTGTCTGCAGACACAGACCTGAGCCTTGACCTCTGAGCGGCTCTAACAGAGGTGGGTGGGGCCGGCTGTTGCCATGGAAACAAACTTTGGAGCTGCTGAGTTCTTCCTGCAGGGTTTGTCTGTCAGACCTTCATCAGGCAGAAGAGTCCAGAACCAGATCAGGAATCCTGAAGGTCTTTTTCCTGATAGACTCTCAAACATGGGACTTTCACAGAGGCTTCAGGAATCCTGTTGAAGAGAAAAAGCTCCAAATTAGTCCATGTTTTCCAGAAGAAAACAATCCAGTTATAAATCCAGTTAATGATTCCACATCAGGCAATCATCTGCTGACTGCATGTCAGATGAATAAACTTTATGATCTCATTCAGGGTCAGACAGTGTCCTTCATGTTCAAAGTCCACAGGAATCTGCTTCCTGCTGCATTCAGAACCGCTCTGAAACTGGAGCCGCTTGGACTTCAGGGACACAAAGCGCTTCCAGAAGTCCACAGGAAGAAGTCAAAGAAAGAACAGATGCATTTCTGTCAGAGCGGTGAGTTGATGGAACAACTGGGATGAAAAGAATGTGGAGGTTTGCCTTTCAGAAGAACTTCTGGAATGCTAGGACTCAGCTGGGAGGGATCAGATTGATCCAGTCTGGAGTTGTGGATCATGAAGGACGAAATGATTTGTGGATCAATCCTCTAGGCTTCAGCTTTTTCAATCCCTTTGTCTTCCTTTCTTCATCTTTCAACCAAACAAAGGAACAAAGTGAGGAGCTCCACCTCTGCAGGCGGAGATCATGAGCCCGTCTGCAAACAGATAGAGGCTTTTGGGCTCTTCAAACACTGAACAGGAAGTGCAGCTTGTTGTGTGAATGGAGGAAATGTTTGATCTTCATCAGATGAAATGAGAGGCTCTCATGTGTGAAGAACATCTGAACAGTTTTCAGCATTTTCTGCTGCCTTTGCTCTGATGTTGCTTCAATTCTGCTTCAATACGTTTGGATTTCAGCTCCTTTCATGGGGTTTCTTCAGAGCGGATTCTGGACATGAAGGGTCAAAGGTCAGGGAGGAAACTCTGAGCTCATCCAGATGTTTAGTTTTAGTCCAGAAAAACATCAGAACAGAGACGTTGATTCTGATCCACACAGTCCTGATCCTGGTGTAGACAGAACGGATCAGAACACTGATCAGTCAAACAGCTGGACTGGATTCTGGACATGAAGGAATGTTCTGGATTCAACCTGATGAAGGTCTGACAGTCAAAACCTCTGAATCTGCACTTTGAACAGAGTTCAAGAGAATTTGTGGTCATTTATGATCAGATTCAGATTTTCCTGCAGATGATAGTTTTGTTTCTGAAAGAAGACTTGGACAGCAGAAAATGGTAGGATGGCCCATTTGCTCTGCAAGTGGCAAGGCCATTTTGTTTCTAGTCCACAACGACTTCAAGCAGCAAGTCAGACCTGCAATGAGTAAAAAATACAACAGAAAACATTTGGAAATACAAATGTAAACCTGAAATTCTTCTGCTTTATTTTATTTTTAATATTATCTACACTAAAGTCTCAGTTTTTCAATGCTAAGTGAAGGCACCACCAATGTTAACACTTTAATGAATATGGACTAATTATAATTTAAGGTTCAAACTTTTAAACCTTAACTTGTATCTCCGGTTTGAAACATTTAATCTCAATTAATGGGGAAAATTCTTCAACTGTTGCTCCACAGAATGACAGAGATGTCCAGTTCATCTCCTTCCAGACACAGCATGGACTTTGTTTTTAACTGGGAGTGTTTCTCTTTAGTCGACTGCATATCCTCTGAGCGATGGAAACGAGGCCTCATTACATCACATCATGTGATGAGAGCATTGACCGTCTGTCAATGTTTGGAGCATGAATTGAACAGAATCGGAGCAGCACTTTACCCAGGCTTTATATGGAACCAAACATTACTGTTTGTTTATAGAAGTGATGGGAATTCTGGCTCTTTTTGGATCCGATCAGTAAAAAAGAACCAGCTCTTTCAGCTCCTAAACAGCTCTTTAGAGGTTTTGTTTTATTTAATTCATCATAAATAAGTATATAAAAATATGAATAAATGACTTGGTGAATAGGTTTTTATTCATGCAAGTGCATAAAATTTGTATGTTTTATTTATTCCTTACAGATAAAAAGTACAAATAATGACAGAAACAAAACCAGCTTTTTACAACTTTAAACTATTTTCATTTTTATCTTTCTCTTTTAAAATAAATTTAAAGTGAATCAACACAAAACACTAGAACCACAAAATAAAAAATAAAATATGCAAAACAAAAACAAACTTTTAATGACTGTAAAGATTGACACCAAATGCCAAATGTTTCATTTTTGAGGAGCTGATCTGGTTTCTTCTATCAGTAATGATCTGCTCTGTTTGGGGAGGATTCTCTCAGGTGTTTGTACTATTGTGGATGCGGTTCTGTACAGACTCTACGACAGAAGTGTCAAACTCAATCGCAGAGGGGCTGAAATCCAAAACACAACTTAGATTGTGGAACGAACAGGATAGACATTTATTGAACACTCTAAAACTACATTTTTAAAACTTTAAAATTGTGCCTTTTACACATTACTACGAATAATAAAAAGGCAGGAATATTAATCCAGAATAGATCAACTTAAACCTTAAATAACTTTCAATATTTTACTCTTCATAAAAATATATTTTGTCAAAACATAGAAATGAGCTCAAGATAACATTGGGCCATTAATAACAATAAAATAAAATGAACATTGGGCCATTAATAACAATCAACTAAGATGATCTGGAGGGCCGGATACAATTTACGTGGAGGGCCGGATCCGGCCCCCGGGCCTTGACTTTGACCCTTGTGCTTAATGCTCTTTAGTTATATTTTATTATCAATCTTCTATTGTCAATACAAGTCAAAGGGTTCCATATTTTGCTTCTTTTTCCAGTGCCACTCATTCACTTTGTTTTAGTTTTGATGTAGTTTGTTGTTGTTCCACCCAGCACTCTCTCTCCCTTGTTATGGCTTTGACCGTATTTAGCTTTGTTTTTTCTCATGTTTTGTGTATTTTTGTCATAGTGGGAGTTTGTCAAGAATGACTCTGAAAGATTTCTATATTAAAAGTCCAATGAACCAGGCCAGTTGTGAATTCCTCTTTTTTTTTTTTTTTGTTAGGTTTATGCCTAGATGTGTGGCCATCTGAGTTATGACAGTGTCTCTTCAAAATGTCTGAGAAACACTTTGGTTTGATTGAAAATGTTTAAAAATGTAGAAATATCCACGTGAGCTAAATAAGTTTAAGCTAAAGTGTTAGCATTGAGCAAAAACAGTCTCCAGATTGACATGTAAAACAAAACACACAATTTAGCTCCACTATCAAAAAATAAAAGAGCAGTTACAAGCAAGTCATGGAGCAGAAACTTGAAAAGCAGCCATTTATCAAAGATTTTTAAATCTGGTGTTAAAATCTGAGAGAGATTTTTAAAAATTGAATTATTTCAAAACAAAAAAGCAAAACAAAATCCTTGATAAGTACAATGCAGGAATCTGCTCAGCAGATCAAAAACAACAATGATGCTTTTCTAATTGCTAGGTTGTAGTTAAAATAAAAGTCAAACTGTTACAAGCGCGTGACAAACGCAAACAAACGTCTTTCACTAAATAAAACAGAAAGCAATGAAGCAATGAATTCATTTGGTGCAAAATTATAGCTAAGCTATGCTAAATCCTTGATGTTTTTACATTTGTATTTTTTTTTATTTTTATTTTTTTTTTTAGTAGAAACTTTCTGCACAGAGGGGAACAAACACCCGAAATACTCGTCCACTGGTTCCCCATCCTTTTGAATTGTTTGTTTAATTTTGATAAAATTGGTCATTTTCCTCCACGTTTGTTCGATCCTTGTATAAAGTTATTCAGCTGTATGTTTAATGTGGCATCTCCTCCGGGCAGCCAGACGTCGTTTCCATCCTTTCCAGTGAAGTCTCCTCTGACTCTGGTGAAGTTATGTTTAAGGCTTTTCTTCAGGGTCTTTTCAGTCTCCCATCCATTTAGGATGTAAGATGACATCAGGAGTTTATGATTCTCCACCCATCCTTGAAGGTCGACTGTAGGATGTCCCAGGGCGGAGCACTCCTTCCGGCTTAGTCCATGGGCGGTAAACAGTCATAATTCATCTGGAATCCTGTACGTTGGGGTCATGGTGTGGTTTTACTACTTGGATCATGGGGCATTTTTGGGCTCTTTCTAGGTCATCAGGTAGTGGGGGTAAGTCTTGGGTCGTGAGTCTGAGGAATTCAGTGTGAAGTCGGTCAACTTCATGAGCAGAAGGATAAAGGCCTTTATCAGGGTTTGATTCTTTTGGTTTGGAAGTTAGTTGATGTTTGTCTCTTGGATCTGCATTGTTTGTTTGTTCTTTTCCTTGTTGCTTTCTAAGCTTCAGTCGCTCTGCTACAGTGTCAGTGAAGGGGTCATTTGAGTAAGGGGGAGTAATGAATCATGGAGCATGGCTGAAGTGAACACTGTCCCATCTCCTCCCTCCTGTGGAACATTTGCTGCAGCACCGACAGCAACCTGTGGATGGTGCTGTGCTGGTTGGTTCATTACTGGTGGGTGTCTTCTGCCTGATGCTTCATCCTGTGGGTGAATTACTGCTGTCTCACCCCAGCTCTGTTCCCCCCTCCTCGTTCCTGCTTGAGTGAGAGCAGCCTGCAGCTCTGGGTAGCCCTTTTTTTCCTTTTTTTCTGTTTTCTTCCTGTCTCTCTTCTTGTGGGTGGATTTTTCAGGTTTTAGAAATACTGCAAGTCTCTATTTGTTTATCCTAAGTGGGAAAATTAAAAAGGGGAAACTTAAAAAGAACTTGAGGAAATTAAATGGGGAAATTAAATGGATTACCTATGGGAAACTTCAGGTGCACACAGATATCCTTCATACAAAGTTTTCCAAGACACGCAAACATAATCTTGTAAATATTTTCAACAGAGTTCTTTGTGTTTGGTGGATCTTTATTTGTGTGTATGTCTTTCTGATTTGTTTCAGGTGTGGCGCTTCTTCAATTTACCTTTATCTTAGGCCTCAGACCCCTAGACTAAGTGCGCTTACTTGGTTCAAACACGTATGGGGGTCTATCGACCAATCATCTGCGGGTTGAAGATAAAATGATAATAAACTTTATTAAACACTTAAATTGTGGATCCAGACCCAGAAAACAAAAGAGAGAGAAGATGAGATAAAGTTTAAATGAATAAAACCCACAGCTCTCAGGAAGCAGCCAGGTCTGATCATCCACTCTAGAACTGGCTCCAAGAACCATTTCATTCTGGACTGACATATGGCTGGTTTATTGAGAGGTGTAGCCCAGCAGATAGCTGTAATAATCTTTCAAATCTGGAAACAAGCACCAAATTTGGTATGTGTATACTTCATAGACCACTTAATATAAAAAAAAAACCGTTATCCACTTCAATTTTCAAAATGGCGGCAATCTTGGACAATGGCCGCCAATTCCCGTTTAATAAACACAAATTTTGCCCGAAAGGTCACGACTCTTGGTCAATTTTGCTGATTTTAGAAATAAATATAATATTTTGGATAATGTAAAATTATTTTTTTTTTATTCTTTTTCCTTTTTTACCATTTTTATAAAGCATTTCTAACCAAATCAGTGAAAAAATACACAAAATCTTAACCTTAAGGAACCATGTTCATAACATATTGTGAACAACAACAAATCTTCCTTATGTTAACATTGATTAGCTTAATTTAACACCATGGCTTAACATGAAGGTAATAAAGGTTGCATATTTAACATGTACACAAAAAAAATAAATCATAACTTGACTAGCCATCTCAGTGGAATGAAAAAACAAAAAACACATCATAACATATTGCTGCAACCTGAAAACTTTTTTTCCTATTTACATTGATTATCTTAATATTTACTAATTAACATTTTATTATATTAAGCTTGTAACAATGAACAAGTGGGTAGGCATCTTCTTCAATAGTTTGATCTTCCGTCGTCTCATTGTTGTTCTGTTATAGACTCTTTCTCTGTTGTAAAGCTCTGTCAAACATTGCATGTGGTACTTCAGCTCCTGTGCTATAGCATCTCCACCACTTAGCTTTGCTAGGAGTTTGCCATCATTACGCTTTTTGGCACATTCATTCAGCCTTTCATTTAAATGCATTGTCATCACTTGTCTTAGATCTGATGCTGGATGTTCTGTTTCACACAAACAGCATACTGATGCCATGCCTTCATTGCTGGTCCTTTGCAACTTAGTGCGGCTTTCCTTCGCCTCAATTCTTTGACTGCCAGCTCTTCTTTTTCTCGCTCTGTCTAATTTAGTGTTGTTGAAAAGAAGACGACAGCTTTGGTAGTACTTTGCCTTGTTCTTTCTCAATGTTTCTACTACTCCATCTCCCTCATCAAGCCTTGATGGATCCAGAAAGATAGGCACTTCATTGATGGCATGAAATAGAGGAACATTGGTTGCAATCATGGCATAGCCGTCATGTTCTTTTGAACATGAATAATGTTCAAGGGGTGACTTCAGGTCTTCATTTTTTTCCTTTTGACATAGGCAACATTTGCTCCAGTCAGTTTTCCATTTAGAGGTTGCTTTATCTGAATTGATCATTGTTTTTACATCTATGTAGTTTTATTATTGTTTTAATCATTTATGCTTTTATCAAGGCTGCGGGTTTATCCTTTTACCACCTTGATAACATTTTTATAAGGCACATTCAGGTATGGGATTCAACTAGGTTCAGACAAATCTTATCAGAGTATGTCTTACACCTAGCCCGATCATTCATCCAGTGTCTTTTAAATCCCGTGTGATCTGTACACCTTCCGGGTAGCTACATGCTAGAGTCATGTAAAGCCCCATTACCCTTAGTTCGGCTCTCCCGCGCTGGCACACCCTGTCAATTCAGGCGCGGCTATCTAACTACAACAGACTATAAACTAATAGCTAATTTATGTGGGGCTATGTTAGACAGCATTTGGGATACTAAACTACTACAAAACTTAATTCTACAGCTAAGCAACTGTAGACACTGAACCCCATGCTGAGCTCCACAGCAGTGGTGTCACCAGTGTGCCCTGGTTGCGCCTTGACATCCACTCTATTGATACGTGCTTCAGTGTGAAGACAAAACAAAATCATCATCATACTTTGTGCACATGGTGCAGATTACACTAAAATAAAACTTATACTACATCTACCACTACATCCCTCTCCCATCTATTGATACATGATACCTACTTTGATTTTAGCTGTCATAATAATGTTTTTTGTCAAATATTGTCATGAATTATGTATAAGAAGATTCTGGTCTTTCCAGAATTTTAAATTGAGCTTCTGTATGGATTGCAAATAATAATCAGACACAAGGACCACTAATTTGAGATATATATCTAAAATTTAATAGGAAAAAAGTCCTTTTAGTGTACAGGGATGGCAGCCATCTTGAAAAAGGCCGCCATCTTGAATTTTCAAGTGGCTAACGTTTTTTTTTTTTTTTTAAGTAATCCCTAAGGAGCATTTGNAAAGCCTTTTAATTGATTATTAACTGAAGGCTAGTTGTGATGCATTAAATGCATTCACACTATTGAGATTCTTTATTTACGTTTTCTTGCGTACGTTTTTTGACACGTAAAAACTCAAACACACTTTATGCGCACTTTATTGAGATTCTTTAAATTCTTCAATTTATAATTGAAGAATTCTTCAATTATAAATTACAATTCTTCAAAGATATAATGGAATTAAAAGTACAGATATAGGCTCTTGTAACCCTGGTTAGATTTTAGCATTAAGATGAATCTTTTGAAAGAAAGGGTAAAAGTTCATTAATATGTTTACATTTTTTGAAAAATAATAATACTGCTAAATGTTACATAAATGTGATCTTTGTGTTCTTTTTATTTTGAATGTACTTTGGTGAAAATGTATTTGTAATGTGACAGAATTTCCAGAATGCTGTTGTTACTAGGCAGATTAGGAAGAGGCCTTAATATATTTTTGTTACTATTAATTTGATTGGAGGATGCAGAGAGAGAGAGGGCAGAATGATGACGTCATGAGGAGGAGACGAGAAACTCGCGGCAGAAAAACGTGGCAGAAGGATGAAGAAAGTCTGTTAACAAGTTTCAGAAACGGATAAATATGTTAAGAACGAACGGACAGTGAGTTCAGAATAGCATGTTTATGGTTTTATAGGTTTAGATGCACTTGGTGGGTATGAGCTTGCTAGTCAGCGCGACTTAGCTAACGTAGCGTACCCTGCATCGGACTGGACTTTGAGGAGCTAACCCAGCGACTGAAAACCCCGGGACTGCACGAAGAAGATAGGAACCGAGTGAGTGGAACACGCGCACGTTCAAGGATTCCAGTTTGACTCTGGCAGGACCGTCAGAGTTCTTCGTCGTGCTTCGTCGTTGTGCTGCATCAAGTCTGCATCGGGACCTCATGACATGCTCAGAGTGAGTCTAACAAGAAGAGAAGATTGTGGAACATCCATTCAACAGAGAACAGGCCTGCAACGTGGGTACATTTGAGTTTGACTATTTTGGATTTAATTAATGCCGGCTTAGGTATATTTGGGCCCCATTTTGTTTTATTGTATTTTATTTTTGAGGAAAATATTTCTGTTTTGAAACCTGTTAAAAAAGAAATATTAATGTGTGACTTGTGATCAATGAAAATATAAATAGGTAAATGTTCAATAACTGTGTGTTTATTAATGAGAAAGTGAAAAGCTTTATTTGAAGGTTTGGCTATAGAAATATTGGGCGGGGGGCTCCGTCCACCTCGGCCCTGGAGGAGGACGACAAAGGACGCTCCGCGGCAGAGGCGGCACCTTTCCATTTCCGGTAATGATCCTTCGTAGGTTCACTTACGGAAACCTTGTTAGGACTTTTAATTCCTCTNTCTAAATAGTCAAGTTTGATCGTCTTCTCCCCGCCATCGCTGTATAAGCTTTTACCATCGTCATCCGAAGCCCCTGTATCCTCAGATGAGGAAACCTCCGGTTCAAACTGGTAGTGCTGTACACCCTCCAAACCCTGTGTCGTTAAAATTCCCGTGTTTGATGAAGGCTCATCACCTTCATCCAAACAAATATCCGCTAAATCGTGGTCTACGTCGCTTCTCAAACCGTCCGCCATTGTTGTTTACACTCTGGGATCCCTGAAGTGACGTCAGACGCAGCCCCCGCCCATCACCACCTATCGCCCAAATTTAAAGCTGTGCACGAACATAAAATGATCAGTAAAATCACACTGGATCATTTTAAGTTAATATTTTTATCAGATTCGTTTTCCAAGTTTCATTTCAGTCGTTCATCACATGCTAAGAAGGGGTTAAGTTTTTTATTTTTTTCACTCACAGAGTCCTGGCTTCCTCTGCTTTCCGTTATTGCTGATTTAAGGGATCTCTTTGTCTCTGCAGAGGCGGGATTCTGCTTGCGTCCTCAGAGCCCGACTCACGTTTAAGGTTCATTAATTAGATAAATGGACTGGGTCCTAGACGCAGAACAAAGTGAGATCCTGTGAGGAGAAAGACACCAGGAGATACTAAAGGGCTCGCTCAGTGAGGAATGTTTGAGGAAGTCTGTCTTAAAACGGATGCGAGGATGAACGTTATCCAACCTGGACGCTTGAGGATTCCTTGATGATTAATTAGATGGCTTTTATTGTTGTAGCCGAGCGATTCCTCTGTCTTCCAGGTGGATTGCCAAAAGGCAGTGAAGCACATAAAAGTCAAATAAACGACAGAATTGAAAGTGGTGCAACAGTTTCACCTCACGATGGACTGAAAGAGGCAGAAGAGTGAGGAGTTGTTTGGCTCTGGTTATTGGTTTGGGTCTCTGCAGTTAGTTTTATCACAGTCTCTCCTTAGAGTAGGAGCTCTTCCCCCAGGTTTAGTAGGAGCCTGACCCAGCGGTCCAGCTTCTCTGCTGCCAGCTCTGACCGGCGCCGGCCGGCTGGGCCGACCTCGGCCTCCAGAGTCCTGCGGGCCGCGCCTCAGGAGCCGCCGTAAAGCAAGAGCGGCGTGGCTCCCCGAACTCATCCTGACGAGCAGATGACTGATCGGGGGGCTCCCTTATCGGCTCCTCCAGGTAAATAGAAGACATCCCGGTGGTCACACCTCAATGATGTTGACTGATGGCATCCTGTTGTTGTTGCTGTTGTTTTTGGGGAACTGCTGGAGGAGAGAAAAAAACGGCACGAGAAGACAGAACAGCAGGAAGGAACCAACAA
>NW_023417236.1:0-3254 GCF_002922805.2 Oryzias melastigma | reverse complement strand
ATTAACCCATTAAGAATCAGACCCAATTTTCCTAAAAAAATAAAATAAAATTACATGGAATATACCACAAACCAAGTGGACCACAGACGTCCATACTGATATTTTTCTGTTGTATGATGGCAGTGGTCTGCAACCTGCGGTTCTACAGCCCCATGTGGTTCTTTAATCTCTCCATGGTGGCTCTTTGGTCAAACATAAAATAAATCAGGGAGACTGCTGACCCAGTCATGTCGACCGTCAGAGTCAGCAGCTCCCTGCTAATGACTGCCTAACCAAAACTACCTAAAGAAAACAAATAAACAAAGCCTGCAAACTAAGACTACCAACCCCAAACTAAAATAACAAAACCCATCAGTGTAAGACTACTGTGGACTAAGAGGGGGAAAAAGAACAAAAAAAGAGAGAAAAATATAATAGCATATAATTTAACTTTTAAAAAAATTTAGATTAGCTAAATTTATAAATTGATCCCTGAGGTGCAAACAGATGACAAACTATGTAGGTTTTTACATCCCTGTTGACCTGAAGAAGCTTTGTTCCCCAAAGCTACCTCCAGAATGAACAGAATTTGTATGCAAAGCAAAACTTTGGTAAAAAGTTTTGTGCATGCTGCACAAAACTGGTTACTAGCTGTGCAGAGCTTTTATTTTGAAAATAAGTTAAAAAAAAACATATGTTATTTTTATATTTTTGTTTTTGTTCGTGCCTAAAAATAGATGTAATTCATATTTATTATTTTTAAAAAAAAGTCACAAATGCAAATCCAAATTTCTTAAAGGCTAAGGCTAGGTTTTGATCAGTAGAAAACAAGCCCAAATGGCTCTTTTACTGTTAAAGGTTGCCGACCCCTGTGCTATGGGTTCTTACGGGTTAAGTCACTCAGGGCCTGTCTCACAATGTAGCAAAATATTAATAAACCAAAAATATACTTATTAATTTCATCTTAATGGTTTTGAAGCTCTTAGAAATCCATTATTTATTTAAATAATTTATTTTACATAGCAGCCACAATGGAGGGATAAAGGTGGCTCCACATCTGAATTTATCGAGTAGAAGTCACAGCTTTGCTTTAATTGGAGACTAAATGAAACCTCCCTTCTGACAACTTCTTTCCAAACTCCTCCACTTCCTCACCACAGGGGAAGACCACCAAACAGAGATGGTTTCTTCCTCAGAGTCTTCACACGACTGAACACCAAATAAACCAGTAGATCTACAACAATGGATGCTATTTTTGTAGGATGTTTTAATATTAGTACTGAGTTATGATATAAATCCATCATTATATGTGTTTAAAGGAATTCTAATCATCTTCTGGGCCGCTTTGTCCCTTTCACAGGTCACAGGGTTCATCCTGGACAGGTCGCCAGCGTATCGCAGGGCCTCAATCACACACCCATTCACTCTTAGGGACGATTTAGAACAACCAATGAACCTATGAAGCATGTTTTTGGACTGTAGGAGGAAGCCAGAGTCCTTAATGAATTCTACTTCTAATTAAAAGGCACATTTTTCCATGTGTAAGATGATACTCTTGAAAGGGTTGCGTTTGCCGCATTCTCGCCTTGTCACAGCAGGTTTCCCTCCCTGCAGCCTTTCGAGTTCACCCTCGTACGCTCAAAACATTCGTAGCATTTTCTTGACACAGACATGCTTGATCAGAGTTCGTTTGAGGTTGATCTACACATGAGAAAAACAGACTATTCAGAAATATCTAAATAAGCTGTTTTTTTTAAATAAAAATGTTAAAAATGAAAAAAAATGACAATTTATTTTAAATGAAATGGTTCAGAACTGAGTACACTGCAGTAAGCATTGCACGTGCAGGAAGACTTCACTGCAGCCTTATCTCAAAGTGGCAGTTCAGAGTTTTGAAGCATTTCAACACGACTTTGAGCCACTATGACCACAAACACAGAGGAAGTTGGAGATGTGAAACATCTCCTCCCTGTGGTCTTTGTTTTTTTTTGTTTTTTTTAATTTGGGTTGTTCGATTTTCAACGATAAGAAGCAAATGCAGTAAATGCTTTGAACCTCTCCCATCTGTGCGCTGAATTTTAAAGGATGAAAGTTAATTCCTATGAAAACAAATGTGTTATATGACAAACTGATGCTTGTTGCAGCCAACAGCATGACCCATGGCTCTGAGAAAGTACCTTTTTGTTGGAACTTTTAAGGAAGATGCTTTCTGCAGTCTTCATTGACAGTTTAGATTCCAGACAGATTATTTTTTTTTTTGCTTACTCACCTGTCACTTCTTGTGCTTGTCATATAGACGTTTAAATTTGAACCCTCTGACTGGGACGACCCTGTTTCTGCAAGGAAAACTATTTCAATGTACACAGAAGTGCTTTCACCATCTTTTTAAAGACTTTTGACATACTGTGAGTTATTTTGGGACTTTTTTGCGTTGATTTTAAACTGCTTAGTCACATTAAAGCACATAGGTGGACCTATATATATGTATTTTTTTACAATGGGAGGAATGACAGAGACTGAAGCTGTTGGAAAAAAAAGAAGAGCATGTCATTCCAGTGACAAGGTGACGCTCCTGTTTAAACTTTCCGTCTGTACTTTTCCATTTCTGATTATGCAAGAAAATGCAATGACAATCTGTGTACACAATGCAAGGCCCATGCTGGGCTCAAACAAAAGGAGCAGCCCTATAGGCTTTAACAAAGACATACAGACGAACAAACTAAAAAGAGAGCCATATTTATGTAAGGTATTATGCTGATAATTGGTGGGATTATATGAAAGGATTTCTGGATTACAAACTTTTATTTCCCCACTTCCCATCTAATCTGACAGTAAAAACACTTCAAAAATCAAACGATTTTTAAGTAACACAACCTCATGGATTTAAAAGACAAAAATGGAGATCACATTTTGATTGTCATACAGGAACAACATGATACATCTGAAGATTTCCACCTTGACAGTAAATTGGAAGATCAAGGAAGTGGGACTGAAATCTAGTCCAACCTGTTCACTTTGATGAGTGATTCTACTTTTCCTATACCTTTGCTCCATTTTCTGTTTACTCGTCCATCTGCTCCATATAGATGTAAATGTTCTCACCAAGTTTTTAAGGGGAAGTTGGACTAATTAATGCAAACATTAATGAAAAGGTTCCATAAATGCAATGATCATTTTGTTTTATGCATGGTATTGTTGTTCCCTTTAGTGTAGAAAATGCGAATATGCACATCAGAGGTGGGACCAAGTCATCATTTTGCAAGTCCGAGTCAAGT
>NW_023417235.1:18917-20151 GCF_002922805.2 Oryzias melastigma | reverse complement strand
ACCCCCCCCCCCCCATAAAACCTGATTGATTTTAACAGTCAAAGTTTTAATGCACATTCACATTTTAAACCAAAGAAGGTCATTTGTGATCATAGATTTAACCTGCAATGTATTCATCATCATTAAAAAATATTGACTTGCTTAATGTGAATCTATTTTTAAAAACAAATACATTTTACTTCTATGTTGTTTACAGGAATGGGAATTGCCCATTTACCAAGAAGTGGTATGTAAAACTGTAAATATTTAATGTTTATATGTTAATATTTAAATCATAATATTTTAGATTTCTTCTGTTGATATAATTTTTTTCACAGTGGGGCCATCTTTAAGATCTGTTAGCCAACCAGTAAAAACAGCAGTCCCTCAATGTAAGTAAATACAGTTACTGCAAATTTTATTTTCTCTGGTTTATTAATATGAACTTGAAGCTAAATTAATTGAACCTAATAATTACTATGACTGGACAAAAGCTTTATTGCTGTTTCTCACTAAATCTCTTTCCTCCTCTCTGTTGTGTTAACAGTACACTGTTGTAGCCTTTGCTCAAATGTTTGGAGAGCACCAAATGTTTTCCCCATTTTGTTTACTTTTTTCATTCAATTGCAGGGCAGAAAATTGACTTTGTTAAATGGGGGGAATTCCCCCTTTATTTGCTTCTCATTGGGGGAATTAAACACTTTGGGGGTATATCACTTGTGAGCTTGGTCACAGATGTTACGTTGCCCTACTCACGCTAGTGCTGCCATAAACGAATATTTTATAAGTCAACTTATCATCAGTACTTTTTTCAGTTAGTCGACTAATCGAGTCATGCATAAACTGGATGTAAAACACACATCTTAACCATAATTAGCTTTAAACTAACTAAAAATAATGACAATAGTTTATTAAACCTCTAATGAATCTTGTAGCTACTTTCCTTCTTTAGGCATTAAAACAAGACTTAAATCAAACTATTTTTCACAAAAATAAAGTTTTGGTCTCACTGACTCAAATGGAACTGGACTATAGAATTCCAAAAGTTCCTGCTCGATGCAGGAAAGTTATTATTTCTACATGTCTGCAGAAGACTTGATCTCTTTAAAAGGGCAGATGTTCCTTCAGCAGAGACATTTCACTCTTCAAATGAAATCAAACTTTATTTGTATAGCACTTTTCCAAACAAAATGATTTGACTCAAAGTGCTTAAATAAAAACATAATCAAAATTTAAAAACAAAGAACAAAACATT
>NW_023417235.1:12440-18822 GCF_002922805.2 Oryzias melastigma | reverse complement strand
TAGATAAAACAAACTCTCTCTTGTCTTCAGAACCGATCACTAAAACCTCTGTTTTGTCCTGGTTGAACTGTAAGAAGTTCTCTGCCATCCATGACTTCATGTGTAAAATGCAATTTCAAAAAACATTGACTGACTCTTCATCAGGTGACACAGCAATATAAAGTTGTGTATCATCAGCGTAGCTGTGAAAAGAGACGCCATGACTCCTGATGATGTCCCCAAGTGGCAGCATAAATAAATGAAAAAGTAGTGGGCCTAGAATTAAACCTTGGGGGGCCCCACAGTTAATTTCAAAGACCTTTGAAGAGCATGTATCCATACTTACATAAAATCTATGATTTGTGAGACAGGAGTAAAACCAGTTAAGAACAGTACCAGACATGCCCAAACGTCTCAGCCTGCAAAGTAAAATATTGTGATCTACTGTATCAAATGCTGCGGTCAGATCCAGTAGTACCAGGACTGAGAGTTTCTGACAGTCAAGGTTACATCTAATATCAGTAACTATTTTAACCAGGGTTGTCTCTGTGCTGTGGTTTGTCCTAAAACCAGACTTTTTAAGGATGTTATTTCTAGTTAAAAATTCATTCAATTGTATTAAAACAGTTTTTTCAATCATTTTACTTAAAAACGGTAAGTTGGATACTGATCGATAATTATTTACATTGTTAGGATCTAAATTACTCTTCTTCAGCAGAGGCCTCACCATTGCCGTTTTGAAGGCAGAGGGGAAGACCCCTGTCTGAAGACAGTAATTTACAATATTTAGGAGTTCAAACTCAAGGGAATCAAAATGCTTTTTTAAAAGTGATGTGGGGATTGGATCTAAAAGGCAGGTGGTTGGCTTTAATTGGGAGAAAACTCGACCAAGTGCAACAGCATCAACCAGGACAAAACTTTCCAGTGTTTCCTCTGATAAATACAATGCTATTGATTCATTAAAATCAAGGTCTACTTCAGTTAAAAAACTAGATCTAATAGCATTGATTTTACTCCTTAAGTGGTCTGCGAAACTCTCACATGTAGCATCTGATGCTGTCATGGAGGACCTCTGAAAATTTCCTTTGGTCAAAGTGTCTATTGTTTTAAAGAGAAATTTCGGCTCATTTTTGTTTTGTATAATTAAGTTTGATAAGTGAAGGGTTTTAGCTTTTTTTTAATTGCATAATTGTACATAATTAGTTTTTTTCTTTAAAAATGTCTGTGTGCAGTTAGTTTAGATTTTCTCGACTGCCTCTCTGCTCTCCTGCATTCACATTTCATGGTTCTGATCTCTTCGTTTCTCCAAGGTGCTGTAGCTCTAGTTTTTAAAATTTTTGTCTCAATTGTTGCCACAGCATCAATTGCTAACTTTAGTTTATTGTTAAAATACTCAACCATAAAATCACATGAAGCAGGTAAAATCTAAGCAGGAGTTTGATATAAAATGTTGATAAAATTTGCAGCCACATCAGGAGTTATATATCGTTTCCTCACAGTTCTCACTGGAGCTTCCCGTAGTATAAAACTGGTGATATTAAAAAATACACAACGGTGATCTGACACAGCCACATCAACAACAGAGGCCACACTACAGGACAGGCCGTGGGTTATGACCAAATCCAGAGTGTGCCCCCCGTTGTGAGTAGGCTTTGTGACATGGTGTTTAAAATCCATACAATGCAAAAGGTTACAAAATTCATTTGCAACAGCATCACTATCTGTTGCAAATGAGTTTTGTAACCTTTTGCATTGTATGGATTTTAAACACCATGCAAAAGTTTATAAATGAGTTTTGTAACCTTTTGCATGGTGTTTAAAATCCATACAATGCAAAAGGTTACAAATCTTATTTGCAACAGCATCACTATCTGTGTCAACATGTAGAATAAAATTAAATTATATTTAGAATGCATAAATGACAAAAATTAAAAAAAAAATTGAATAAAAGTGGAGGGAGGTTTTGGTCGTCTGTAGACGGTGACTAAATGGCTAAAAGAAAGTGCATGATGCTCAAATGTGGAGAAAATATTTAGTGTGACTGTTTTAGTTCCAAATGAGCCACGAGCAATCGATGCAGTGCCACCGCCTTTTTTACCTCCCCTGGTAGAAAATAAAAAGCTAAAACTTGGTGGGGAAGCCTCCGTGAGGATAACAAGAGCATCAGTACCAAACCAGGTTTCAGTAAAAAAAAAAAAAAAAANCATGATGCTCAAATGTGGAGTAACTATTTGACGTGACTGTTTTAGTCACAGATGAGCCACGAGCAATCGATGCAGTACCACCGCCTTTTTTACCTCCACTGGTAGAAAATAAAGTTAAAATTTGGTGGGGAAGCCTCCGTGAGAATGACAGGAGCGTCAGTACCAAGCCAGGTTTCAGTTAAAAAAAGACAATCAATGTTGTTATCTAAAATTAGTTCATTAACAATAAAGGATTTGTTTAAAAGAGAACGAATGTTTAAAACAGCAAAGTTTAATACGGTGTCCGAGTGCTGGTGGTTTGTTTCATCTTTTGTATCCGGCATTATGTTTATGGGATGGAGATGTCTGATGGTGGACCTGAGCCGGAGAGGATTGTGAGTTCTGCTTGTTATGTGGACTGAAATGGGTTGTTCAACTGAAGATGGGTTATTGCAGTGGTCCAGTCAGTTGGTGAACAGTTTGGTGGAGCGGAGTGTGAGTTCAATGTTCATGGAAAGCAGATGAGATCCGGTTCTGTTTGGATGGATGCCGTCTGGTCTGAAGAGATACGATCTGTTATAGAAGGTGGTGAAATTATCAACATATGGGATATTGTTAGTGATGCAGTGTCCTTTAAGCCAGATGTTGAGTTGACGTAGACGGCTGAATTTAATGTCTCCAAAGCGGGGAGATGGAAGCGGGCCGGAGATGATGCACTGCTTGTTTTGCTGTTGGATGGTGTGGATGAGGGTGATGAAGTCCTTCTTGAGGGTCTCAGACTGCTGGAATTTCAGGTCGTTCACACCTGCATGGACGATTATTCTGTGAACGGAGGGGTTGTGGAGGGCGAGTTGGTGGGCAGAGGTGGTGACGTCATGGACGAGCGCTCCTGGGTGGCAGAAGGTTCTGCTCCCGTCGACGCGGACATGTCGGACCATGGAGGTTCCGACGATGAAGGAGTCTCGATGATCCCCGCGGCCGCCGGTCCTGGGCGCCGAGGTGAGCGGGTCTGTCGCCGTAGCAGGACGAGCAGAAGTCCGCGTTACACCTGCTGCAGGAGGAGAAGCGGCCGCTGCTCCAAGCGGGATCCCGAGAGGAGGCGAGGGCGGGACTGTCCCCGCAACACCTGCCGCGGGAGGAGACGCAGCGGACTTTGAACCCGACACGCCGATCAGGACCGCGGATGGAAGCCCGGAGTTGTTCGATCCGGCGGGGACTCCGATTGTGTTCAGGCGGCGGCGGCGGGTGTCGGGGTGTCTACTCACTGCGTCTCTCAGGAGCTGCCGGCGTTTGGCGGAAGATGACGGGCGGCCTTCTCTCCTAGTCCGCGAAGCAGAGACAGGCTGAGGATTTTCCCCGCTGAGTGGAGGAGCGGCTGTCACGACGTCGTCAGATGTTTGATGGGACAGAACCTCAAAGCGGTTGGAGAGAAGGAGGCCATCCCGATCCGAGGCTTTCTTCCTGCGGCACACCACACACCAAGGGCGCATGACGATGACATCAGAGCTCCTCCTCTGGTTTGGTTTGTGCTGTCGGGAAGTTACATGCCGTTCTCATCAGTGGCGGACCGTGCATTTCCCACCTAGGCCTTCAGTAGTGCTCCATCTGAATCAATCCAACCCTCATTAACTATTTTATGGCAATAAAACTTCTACTGCAGGTACAGCTGCCACACACACACCAAAAGCATAAAAAATAACCTGATAAAATTTCAATATTATGTAGGGAGATAGCAAAATTTTACTCACCAAAAATCCAGATTATTTAAACACAAAATCCATCCTTTCTATCCTCAAGAAGATTTCAATCACTCTGTCGTGCAGAATCCGTGCGTTTCGCAGATGGAAAGTGTTCCGTGGCTGTGATAAGCTGGAAATGTTCTGGTATTCCTGAAGCCTCTTGTGGTCGAGGAGGGAGACAAACATCAGTTTTTGTGATCTTGAAATCTGATCTGTGTCTGGAAAATAATATTGTCGGTAGTGCGCACGAGGGGCCTCGTAGATTTCAGCTTCACTCCCGCTCAACGGAGTCACGGAACTCCTTTACCCGTGTCAGACAAAACTGTGCCACAACTTTACCCAGACATTCATTTTCCACCAAAAATCAGACGATGAGACGCTTTCCACTGGCAACATCTTCAAACCTGACACGCCGCTCCTCGGCACCTGTGTTCGTCACATAACGCAGAACCAGAGCGAGCTGCGAGCTATCCAATCAAGGCTCGTGAAAATGATGACGTTTCCGTGGGCCAGCTAGCTGGCCTTGCAATCGCTTGCAATGGTCTACTCTAGATCTACTCTAGATCTGATTGGTTGAAGCAACAGTTTGGTCGACAATTATTTTATGCTACAGGGCCCGCAGAACTGATTGTGAAGGCCTCCGGGCAGATTTCTTTGACCCTAGCAACAAATGGTGCTGCAATGTGATTGGTTAATGCTTAAATAGGAAAATACACGTCTGGAAGCAGCGCAACCAGGGAGACAGCAATGAAAGGACGAAGACAGAGCATTTGGAATTATAGAATACGTATTCACGGAAATAAATAATAATTAATATCAGTCTGTGATTCAGATATTTTTAGGCCAGCAGAGAAGGCCTTGCAGGCCCTGACGGCCCGCCACTGGTTCTCATTGATTTATATAGAGAAAATGGGAAAAAGGAAGGAAGAGGAGGAAAAGCGAGCTCAAAGCTGAGATTTATCATTTCCAATGAACTTTTGTTTTTTAAAACATTAAAGACTGAGAAAAGCGGGATACACTCGGGACGCGGCACCGGACACGAGCCGGTGTAGGTAACATATGTGCTCGGCCTGTCAGATCGGCTCGGGGGCTTGCGACTAGTGATGACGTCACACAACTGTAACAAACGAGTTGGCTAATTTGCTGTTTTTCCAGGACTGAAACTGATGTTTACAATAAAGTTTATTTTTTAAAAAAGAAAAGAAAAAGTGTTGATATCTGCTCGGGCTATTATTTCTTATTTTGGCATTGACAGCTCCTTCTCTAACGTCTGCTCTCCTCAGTGTTTGTGTAACGGAGCAGAACGTGAGACGCATATTCTAGCGCAGGGGTCGGCAACCCAAAGTGTTGAAAGAGCCACTTTGGACCAATACAATAAAAAACAAATATGTCTGGAGCCGCATAAATTGAGACGCCTCTTAAAAGTCTTACATTTTAAGTAACACATGGAGAATGTGTCGAATAAACGATTATTTCTCCTGCTGCTGCGTGTCCTCGTGTCATATAAGCTTCATTTTTGGTCTCATGAAAAGTTGGTGAGACATTGCAGCGTCTAACTATCTGACAAAAGATGAATACCCTCATAATGGACATATGAGCTTTAATTTTGACATTTCTCAATGTGATAAGGAGGGGGGGGCTCCTCATCAGTCTCTCCCTCATTCTCACTCCAGGAGCAGGAAGAATTCAAACATAACAGGACAAAATCATAAATGCCAACAAATGTTCAACAGTCAGACAACAAAACACATTGAGGAAAACCCAAACTTAAATTAAAAAAAAAAACACAAAAATGTAACGTGCACCTTTAAGGTGCTTCCACACTGGCCGCGTCAATCAAGTGAACACTTTCAATGAAGAGTCAATATAAACGCGCGCACACCAGAATTCCTGGCCTCCAAGTCTGGAGCGCGCGTGAGTTTCTAAGTCAGACATTTAAAAGGACAGAGTTGTGAAAACAAAAGTCTTCAGAAAGATTTGGGGGATTTTCAACACTTTTACTTTAGGTTCTCCCTGTTGTAGATGCAGATGAGCCCTAAGGAACAGTAAAAATACAATCGAAGGAGAATCTCCTCCCCGCCACGCACCGCACGCGGCCGGTCAAATCAAATCAAATATCAAATATACTTTATTGTCCCAAAGGAAATTTGTCTTGGATTTCACAGTGCCAGTGGCTGCGTGGCTACATTCACACATACACACAACTCCAAACATTTCAGTGTGAACAACAACATCATACAAAATAAAAACATAAGACAAGTATTGAAAGAGCTGTGGTAGAATTTGCGCCTCTGGAAACACAGTGACTTCATATTAAAAATTAATAATAAAACCCAAAAAAGTCAAATAAAATGGTCTATAAAAGTTTGCAGTTAAAAGCACAATGTACAGAACAGACATTTGTCAAAGTTGTAAGAACGGTGAAGATAAAAATATCAATATTTCTAATAGGTACGGCAGTTCATAAATTAAGTAAAAGAG
>NW_023417235.1:9921-12414 GCF_002922805.2 Oryzias melastigma | reverse complement strand
ATTCAGCGCGCTCAATGCGTGCCGATTTGTACGTGGAGCTCGTGAACCGACTTCAAAACCCGCGTAGCAACGTGCGCTCACGTGCGATCCAGACGCACGGGCAGGAATTCTGCTGTGCGCTGACTCAGACGGCGTGGAAGCATCTACACTCATCTCACAACAACTGGAAAACGTAAAGGATGTTTGTGTCATGTTTGTCCTCCTACAGAAATCGTATTAAAACAAAAATATTGTGGCAGCCTGACTGTTAATTTAGAAATAGTTCCTTGTTAGTGGGTGGAGTTAGTGTCTGTTCTTGTGTTGCATTATGGGACTTGAGTGTTTTACCGGCACCATGAGTGAGAGTGGTGTGTGTATGAGTGAGGCTCCTCACAGTGTCGGCTGTTCTGCGGTTCGGAGCTGTTAAAAAAAAGGTAGTCAAAATGTTGACACCATCAGGTCATGGTCTGCGTGTGCGCTTCTTACTCCAATCACGAGGGATCGTGCAGTGTATGGGACACAAATGATGTCTGTATTAATTCTGCCAGTCATCTGTGGCTCTGCTTGCGCCAAAATCTCCACAATATATTTCCTTCCAACATTTTAAAAAATTATCAAAACACTTTTGAAAAAGCGCCACTGAGCCGCAAGGGGGTGCTTGGAGAGCCGCATGCGGCTCCGGAGCCGCAGGTTGCCGACCCCCGGGTTAGGCCCTCTAATTCGTATCAACTGGTCTGGAGCTCCATGTGGGTTAATGTAGCAACACATTCATCAATTTGTTCATAACAAGGTATAACAGTGCAACAAAATATAAAAGTACGAAAAAAAAACCTTTTCATTTAGGAAATAAAACATGTCAAGTGCTGCCCCCACTGGTGTGGAGTGTCACTGCAGGACTAAAAAGTTGGACAAAAACAATTTTTCAGCATAGTCAATAAAAGTGCATGTGATCGTGCATGTTTTCACGTGACCATTTTTAAATTATTTGAACTGAATTCAGACTGTTGTGATGATAGAGGGAAAAAAGTGGGCGGTACAGACTTTTTAGATGATAACGTCTGATTTACTGAGAAGAGTTCATTTATTTTACATTTATTTCTGTTCCTGTAGACTACTGAAATACTGAATTGGTTTGAATATTCATAATTTTATCTTTTCAGAGACCATAAACATACAGACGTGGACGCTGTTGGACGTCTGGAACAGGTCAGAGGATTCTGAAAAGGTTGCTGGTGATTGACTTACTCATCTCCATGGCGAGGACAGTGATGTTGTGCCAGCTGATTTCCTCTCGGTCCAGCGAACGCACCGTCATCAGGGACCCAGACGTCAGCTCAATGTAGAAGAATTTGTCGGGATCGCTGGTCTTCTCGATGGAGTACCTGAGGATAGAAAACGTGGACGTCAGTGAGGCAGGTGTTGAAACCTGCATCATTAGGGGGCGTGTCTTTCTGATCGGTGGGAGGAGATCATCATAACTCACTTTACTCAAATCACATTCTGAGAGTTAACGAGGTGGGCGGAGCAAATTACAGTCAATATGGCCGACCCACTTAAACTTTACCGTGTAGCATCTGCTGGTTGGAGTCAGAGATTCTACACGTGAGACAGGAACTCATCAAACATTAAGATGCCAGAAATATCTAGAAAAGTTGCATTACCTGCAATAATGCTAGTGTGAATACTTTTTGTCGANTTTTTGGAACCCAGTGGTACTTCCTATATGGAACACGGAAGGAGGGGTGGCTTGCTCAGTCCAGTTCTTATATACAGTCTATGGTCATGATCCACTCGGGTCTCCACCTGCAGCCATAATGAATCAAAGGTTCCAGAACCAGAACTGGATCTACAAAGAAACTAACAGGATGTCTGTTGTTCAAAACCGAGTCCAGGTGAAGCTGGGCTGAGCAGAACCTCTGTAAGGTTCTGTAGGTTCTGTTCTCATAAGGATTACCATCATGTGATGAAAGTTTCAAACTGATCATCCTGGATCAAAATATTACTGACGTTTGATCTGAAAGTCTAGCAGACTCCTAAAATCAGACTGAATCCCATCCAGAATGTTTATACTGTCAAACAGAATGACTGATAACAGCTGTTTGTTTCTTTCTGTCAAAACGCCAGGGGGCGGGGCCACTCAGTCTAGTGATGGACCGTCTATGTTTTTGACACAGCCAATTTCAAACCGGATGTTGGCCGTGCGGTATTTTAACCCCCCCCCCACACACACACACACACACACACATGTCTATCCTGCTTCCCCGTGATGAAGATGATGTCCATCATCATCTTCTGTCTGACGGGGATGGGGGTGACGGTGGTATCGTTGGTGCCCCCTCCCCACCCCACCCCCCTCCCACTGCAGGCTGATGCAGGGGGCTCAGTGTGCGCGCAGCGTGAGCGCGCGTCCAGAGCTCGCTGCGCCTCTTCCTCCTCGGAACCCCCGAACCTCCAGCTGGTCAAGTCTGCGGGATCATGGACGGACTCCGGCTGCCCCCCCTCATCGAGGAGGTT
>NW_023417235.1:0-9812 GCF_002922805.2 Oryzias melastigma | reverse complement strand
ACGCTGGTGTGCTGCTGTGCTGAGTCTGTCAAGTTCAGGATCAAGTGCAGATTGATTGTTTCATTGTTTGTGTCCGGCATTATGTTTATGAGATGGAGATATCTGATGGTGGATCTGAGTTGGGGAGGATTGTGAATTCTGCTTGTTATGTGGACTGGAATAAGTTGTTCAACTGAATATGGATTATGGCAGTGGTCCAGTCAATTGGTTTGGTGGAGCGGAGTGTGAGTTCAATGTTCATAGAAAGGACATGAGATCCTTATCAGTTTGGATGGATACCGTCTGGTTTGAAGAGATATGATCTGTTATAGAAGGTGGTGAAGTTATCAACATATCAACAGCTATTATAGTGTGAACAGAGGGGTTGTGAAGGGCGAGTTGGTGGGCAGAGGTGGTGATGTCACGGACGAGCGTGCCTGGGTGGCAGAAGGTTCTCCTCTCTGTTGACGCAGACATGTCGGACCACGAAGGTTCTGACGATGAAATAGTCCGGGGGATCCCCGCAGCCGCCGGTCCTGGGTGCCGAGGTAAGCGGTGAACATAAATACAAAACCAAAAAGCAAATCACAATATCAGACAAAACCAAAGTCCCAAAACTAAATTTACAGGAAGGGCAACACCAGTCAAAACAGGCTTATCTAGGAGCTGAGGCCGACAACAGGGACAGGCTGAGGAAACGGATTCCCTCTGGAAATTCAGCCGCCGCCTCATCCAAGTTGGGCCACTTCTTTTATATCCTCCCGTCCCGGCCTGGTAATTGGTGAAGGTGAGTGGAGGGAGGAGAGATGGTTTCCTTGAGGGGGGCGGAGCAGCAAACACTGCAGGCCTTTCAAGGAAGCTGTAAAAAAGCTAAACAAACAGACATACATACATACACAGACACACACAAGCCTAGCAGGCCAGGGGCCGTAACACCCCTCCCCTTAAGCTGCAAACCCAAGGAAATTTGGGTATGCACACAAAACCACCTTAAAAGGACTCAGGGGGTGTGTGTATTTTACTTGTCATTTTCAGGTCATCGAGAGCGGGACAAGGCATCAGCCAACTGGTTTAAGTTTCCCTTTTTATGTTGGATGGTGAGATGGTAATCTTGCACCAAAAGGGCCCAGCGCATTAATCTCCGGTTTTGATTGTACATGCGAGAAAGGAAAACTAGAGGATTATGGTCGGTTCTGACAGTGACTGGAAAAGAACTAGACCCAAGATACACTTCGAAATGTTGGAGTGCGAGCAACAGTGCCAAAGTTTCTTGTTCAACGGTTGAGTAATTTTGCTGATGTTTGTTAAACTTCTTTGAGAAGTAACTGAGACCTTCCAAGTTTTCTTGTAGCAATACAGCACCTGCTCCCACACAACTAGCATTAATCTCCAGTATAAAGGGCCGGGTGGAATCTGGTGCAGCCAAAACGGGTGCATGGCACATCAGTGTCTTTACACTGTCGAAGGCATGCTGGCACTCAGAAGTCCACATGCATTTTACTTTTGGACTGACAAGAGAGGTGAGCGGTGCTACAACGGATGAAAAGTTACGACAGAAATTTCTATAGTGTCCCACTATCCCTAAAAATCTGCGCAACTCTCGACGGGTGGCAGGTGTGGGAAACTCCATGATGGCTTCTACTTTAGCAGCCAAAGGACGAACCTGTCCCCGTCCCACTTGTCTGCCCAAGTATGTGACCGTGGCTTGACCGAAGACACATTTTGCCAGATTTAAAGTTAATGTGGCTGCAGCCAGACGAGAGAACACTTCTCTGAGGGTTTTAATGTGGTCATCCCAGGTAATGGTGTGGATGACCAAATCATCTATGTAAGCGCTGCAGTTCTGCAAGTCAGAAAGTACAATGTTAATCAGCCGCTGGAACGTTGCAGGCGCATTACATAATCCAAACGGCATAACGGTGTATTGTAGAAAGGTGTCCGGAGTGACAAATGCGGCTATTTCGGAGGCCCGGTCAGTTAGTGGAACCTGCCAATAGCCTTTCAGGAGGTCTAACTTGGTAACAAAGTTGGCTTTACCAACATTGTCCACGCTGTCATCCATCCTCGGTAGAGGGTAGGAGTCCAAAACCGTGACCGAGTTCACCTTTCTGAAGTCTGTTATAAATCGAGGAGTGCCGTCTGGCTTTTTCTCGATTAAACAAGGAGAACTCCAAGGGCTGGTGCTGTATTTGGCAAGACCATGTTGGAGTAAATAGTCTGTCTCCTGTTTCATCAAAGTACGTTTTTCTGGGTTGACGCGATATGGGTGTTGTTTTACGGACCTGTCTGTTTTTACCATTATGTCGTGTTTGAGGATGGAAGTGGAGGTTGGTACGTCATTGAAAAGACTAGGAAACTCAGACACACACGACAACACGTCCTGCTTTTGATGTTCTTGTAGGTGGTCGAGCTGGAATGGAAGAACTTTTAGCATTTCGGAGTTTGCTAGCCTAGCACAACTCCGGGGATCTGATGGGGATCGCAGGTCATCCTCTTCAAGAGTGTCAGGTTGTTCGGGCATAACAGAAAAGACAGCGCACCCCTGTGGTTTAGCCACAACGGGTTCCGGATCATTCCGCGAGTGGTATGGTTTTAACATGTTTATATGACAAACGCGAGCTTTCCGCCATTTGTCAGGACTTCCAAGAACATAGTTATTGTTTTGCAAAACTTCTCTAATTTCAAGAGGACCAGTATATTTTGCAGTCAGAGATGACCCTGCTAATGGGAATAAAACAAGAACTTTGTCCCCTGGCTGGAACTCACGTTTCACAGCAGTTAGGTCATGCTTAGTTTTCATCCTGTTTTGAGAGTTGTTTAAACATTCTTTTGCCACAGCGTTGGCACAGCGTAGCCTGTCACGAAATTCACGCACAAAAAGCTGCACGTTTCGGCGCTTTTCCTCTGAAGGCAACATAAACCTTTCCTTCAGAGCCTGGAGTGGACTTCTAGGTGTGTGTTCAAAAACTAGCTCAGCAGGGCTTAAAACCAAGGGATTCCTGTACTGCATCACGCGCAGCGAAAAAAACAAATGGCACTCCCTCGTCCCAATTTTTTCGGAGTTTAAGCAATATTTGCGCAGCATAGACTTTAAGGTCTGATGCCAGCGTTCTAGCGCCCCCTGTGACTCTGGGTGGTAAGCGCTAGAGGTAATGTGCTTAACATTTAGGGTTTGAACAACCTGCTTAAACAACTCTGATGTAAAATTTGTTCCCTGGTCTGTCTGAATCACTTTTGGCAGCCCAAACGTGGAAAAGAATCTAATAAGTGCCTTTATGACAGAACGTGAGGTTATCTTACGTAGAGGCAAAGCCTCAGGGAAATGCGTTGCTGCACACATTATGGTGAGCAAATACTGGTTTCCATTCTGAGTGCGAGGTAAAGGTCCAACGCAGTCAATGATGACATGGTCAAAAGGATTTCCTATAACGGGAATAGGTTGTAACGGGGCGGATGGGATTTTCTTATTTGGCTGACCAGCCATCTGACAGATGTGACAGGTGCGACAAAACCGTACGACGTCCTGCTTCACACCTGGCCAGTAAAAATGCTTCAACAGAAGTCTATACGTCTTAGTCACACCCAGGTGGCCGGACCACTGGCTTTCATGTGCCAAGGAAAGAACATGCGCGCGATATTAAATTGGCACCACAATTTGCGTTACGCTTTGCCAGTGTAGTTTTCCTGCAGCAGCGGTCGGAGACCATTTCCGCATTAGGATGTCCCCATCAACAAAATATCCTGTTTTTTCATTGGCAAGTTGCTCGTCGCTTACCACACTCGAATAACATGTGC
The DNA here is from genome assembly GCF_002922805.2 of Oryzias melastigma. Lineage (NCBI taxonomy): Eukaryota > Metazoa > Chordata > Actinopteri > Beloniformes > Adrianichthyidae > Oryzias > Oryzias melastigma. The sequence goes on along the minus strand of NW_023417235.1, from coordinate 6,038 downwards.
GTAATGTTGGGTCCACCATTTGCGCAGCACTGAGTTTGGAGCGCGTGACATCAGCAGGACTCTCCTGGGCCAGCCCCACAGGTTCTGAAGCAAGACAATTAACATTAGGAAGAGTACTGTCTTTATCGTTTTCCTCCTCCAAATGGGTTGACATAAAAAAACTATCACACAAGTCAACCTCCTGCTGTTTTCGGGCCTGCGCGCGTGTGATGGGACAAGCTGATGTGGTCTGTGATCTGCGCTCATGTGGATCCAGTGTATTAGCTTTGTTCATTACCTCAAGATGAGGAATTACCTTCCCGCCAGCCACATCGTTTCCCAACAGGACTGTAACTCCTTGTATAGGCAGTTCTGGGCAAACTGCCATGGGAAAAACGCTTGAAAGTAGTTCGGACCTTAGATGAACATGGTGAACTGGGCGAGGAGAGTACTCCATGCCAATACCTCGAAGGATGCAGCTATATCCACTAAAGGAAGAATCAGAGAAGTTTAATGCATTTGCTAAAATCACAGTCTGGGACCCACCTGTATCTCTTAGAATGCGCACAGCTTTTTCATCCGCACGGTCGCTGCGGAGCGAAACGTAACCATCAAATATAAACGGATCAAAGCAGGTGTCGGGATCCTTCGTGTGGTTTTCAGCAGGAGACTGCAGAACCAAACCGACACCTTTCGGACTGGGCGGAGTCTGCTGTGCTGGAGAAGACTTCTTCTGGAGAAAACAGTTAGCAATAACATGTCCCGTCTTATGACAATAAAAGCACTCACGTGTTTCTTTGTGTGGTTTGGAACGAGCGGGCTGAGCTACAGCTGTCACTCGGGGGTGGTCATGATGAGCGGGGAAAGATGCTTTATGAGTTAGCACATATTTATCGGCTAATATAGCTGCAGAAACAATGGATGAGACTTTTTTTCATTCAAATAAACCACAAGTCGGTCCGATAGACTTCGCTTAAATTTCTCAAGCAGAATCAACTCCCGGAGGGAAACAAAATCATCCACTTTAGATGCTGCGCACCATTTGTCAAATAACGTGGATTTTTCTCGGGCAAATTCAACATGCGTTTGTGACATATTTTTTCTCTGTTGTCGGAACCTCTGCCGGTAGGCTTCAGGCACCAGTTTGTATGCCTGTAAAACAGCCGCTTTAACTTTATCATAATCCAAACTGTCAGCGAGAAGGTGCGATGCTACAACCTCCTGCGCTTTGCAGTACATTTTACAATGTAACAACAATGGCCAAATCTCTCGGGGCCACTTCAAAGTGCCAGCGATACGTTCAAATGAGGAGAAATATGAATCCACTTCCGACTCTCGGAATGTGGGAACTACTGAAATGAATTTACTTACATCAATCGGGCCGGTGAGTAAAGTGGGGGGAGAGGCAGTGACGTCAGCGGGGAATCCCGAGGGGCTGCGCTGAGCCGTGTGGGCGTCAGCAGCAGGGGATACCGGAAGACGGGCTTGGGCTTCCAACTCCAGCTGTCTAATCCGCACCGCTTAATCGGCTTGGATTTCAAGACGTTTTATCTCGAGACGCATCTGCCTTTCCTGAACTCTTTCTTGAGCCTCTATCTGCATTCGGGCAAGACGCACATTCAGCCGAGCTTCATCCCGCGACCCATCGCTGCCGGGAGAGAACGGCTCATAGCGGGGGAGGCTGAGGGGGATCTGTCCCGCCCCAGTCTTCCCTGTCATGTCTCGTTGAGGTGTGCCTGGCACGGGAAGCGTTTCCGCGTGCCCGCGGGGCGCCGCTGTCGCGGTCGCGGTCACCTCTGTCCGGACTCCAGAGGCACAGTCTGGGCCGGTAGCCTGAACACGCCCTTTTCCTCCAACCTACTCACCAACAAGTCAAACAGGTTCTGTTTCCCAATCGGGTTCACATAACTGATATCAAAATGTTTTGCAATCTCCACCATATCGCTTTTCCGGCACAGTTTTAACAATTTTAGTGTTGGATGGGCTACAAAACCCTCCAGACTAAAGCCAGTCGCCATGGTTTTACCCTTTTACAGTGTACGCGTAGGAGCACAAGCAAACCTCCAGAGTGCCACGTCAGCACTATGCCTGTCAGAACCAGAAACCACAGCTACACAATAACACAATACAATAATCCCTTTAAAGATCCCGGACGAGCCCCCCCTTATGTTACGTCCCAAAGGGAAAAAGGTGTAACATATAGAAAAAAGAAACCGGGAGGGATCAAATAAGATTGGCAGCTGGGCCGTTTATTACAAAAAAACTTAAACTAAACCCAACACAAGTAGTCAATAATGAGGGGAGAAGGTTTTCAAACTCAGAGTCTCAGGCCTTTTGGCATTAGCTAGACATTAACATAAATACAAAACCAAAAAGCAAATCACAATATCAGACAAAACCAAAGTCCCAAAACAAAATTTACAGGAAGGGCAACACCAGGCAAAACAGGCTTATCACAGCTGAGGCCGACAACAGGGGCAGGCTGAGGAAACGGATTCCCTCTGGAATTTCAGCCGCCGCCTCATCCAGGTTGGGCCACTTTTATATCCTCCCGTCCCGGCCTGGTAATTGGTGAAGGTGAGTGGAGGGAGAAGAGATGGTTTCCTTGAGGGGGGCGGAGCCAACAGCAAACACTGCAGGCCTTTCAAGGAAGCTGTAAAAAGACATACATACAAACAGACATACATACATACATACACAGACACACACAAGCCTAGCAGGCCAGGGGCCGTAACACGCTGCACGAGGACAAGCGGGAGTCCGTGTTACACCGGCTGCGGAAGAGATGCGGCCGCTGCTGTAGGCAAGACCCCGAGAGGAGGGGGGGGACTTTGAACCTGACGCTCCGATCGAGACCGAGGATGGAAGCCTGGAGTTGTTAGATCCAGCGGAGATGTCGATTATGTGAGGATTTTCCCCCCTGAGTGGAGAAGCGTTTGCCGAGGCGTCCTCAGATGACGGAGCCGACAGGACATCAAAGCGGTTGGAGAGAAGGAGGCCATCCCGGTCCGAGGCTTTCTTCCTGTGGCAAACGACTTTGGTCCACAGTTGTTTGGGTGTGGAGCTCGAGCAAGGCTGCGGCGAGGTGTCGGTGTCCCAGCGCACCCTGTCTTGCATCGACTGTTGATGCGTCAGGTCCAGCAGAAAGTTCAAAAGATCACTCTTCGACCTCAACTCATCAGAGAGTCTCTGGATGTCTTTTTTGAGGTTGGTGATCTGTGTGTTGGCGTTTGTAGTTCCACTGGCCTCGGAGCTGGGAGACACAGCAGGTGCTGCGGCGGCCATCTTCCAAAATCCTTGATTGACAAGTAGAGCCTGCCGGCTCGTCATATCACTCTAAATGGATAGTGACTTTAGGGATGCACGGAAACATTTAGCTAGCCTTGAGAGTGTGGAGAGCAGAAGATCATCTTTTTTTTTTTTTTTTAGATTTTTTTTCCTCTCTGTTTATGCTGCTGGTGAACACAAGTTCTGTCTTGCAGATATTGCACTGGACGCTTTGTTCTTTCATTTTTTTTTTATGTTTCCCACACTTTCAAGCTCCATTAGCGTGTTGTTAGGGTCCCTGATATGTGTGATACCTGCAATCCTGCAGCGAAATTCAGGCCCTGTAAGGAAGGGGTCTGCAACCTGCGGCTCCAGAGCAACATGTGGCTCCTTTACCTCTTCATAGCTGCTCTCAGGCTAAAGAAAAATAAAATGATAGTATTTCTTTCAAGGAAGGGTCACTACATTAGCATCTTTTTAATTTAAATTTGTTACATTTATGGCTCACCTCGAAGACAAACTATTTAAAGGTTTTTACATCCTTGTTGGCATGAAGAGGTCTTGTTTTTTCTATGCTTCCTCCAGAATACACTGATTTCAAAAACTAAGCAAAACTTTGGTAAAAAGTCTGATCCTTTATCAGATTAAAGCAAATATTATCTTGTGCTGTCCAGAGCTGCACTGTGATGATGTGGTTTGGCAAAAGGCGTTAAGGTCATCAGGAGACATGGCAAGGTAAAGCTGTGCATCATTATGGTAGCTGTGAAAGTCAATGTTGTCTTCTGATGACATCTCCAAGGGAGAGATGTAAATGAAAGAGTTTGGACCTGGAATTGACCTTTGGGAAACCCCACAACTAATTTTTCAGATACATGAGGATAGGCTACATCTTATGTAGACAATGTAATCTGAAGGGGATCAGTAGCTGCATTTACATGGACAAAAGTAATTGGAATAAATGCCTGATCAGAATAAAAACATGTCATGTAAACACACCATTCAGAATATTATGACCCGGTCAGACACATTCGGATCCAAATTTCCTTCCGATCGAGATAGGTGGGTTGTACCGGTTGTTGGTCTGATCGTGGTGCATGTTAAATAATCCATTTTGATGGTATGTCATAGGACTGGGAATCACTGGATACCTCACGATACGATGGGATACGCAATATTGCGATAATCCTCTCTAATAGCTAACATTATATAGAAGAACACATTTTTAGGGAAAATATATCCCCATCTATTTGTTTTTAGCCTAAACACAATCATAATAAACCACTGTTCTTATTATTTGCAACAAATTATAGACACTTTTGTGCAACTTTGCTGAAATCAGTAACACTATGTCTTTGACAAACATTGACAACAATTGAATTTGAATTATCTGTCAAATTCAACGTTAACAATAGTAAACATGATCAGCAGTGCCACTACTTAGTGCAGAATTGTTGTAAACAACAGAACAAAAATAAAAACATTCAAGTGGCGACAGCTATCTACCTCCAAAAGAACGTCACACCAAAGGATGATGAATATAATGTTTTACAGCCTCTCTCAAAATTGACCTAATTTTCTGTTCACTTTTCCTTCACTTGAAAAGGGCTGAGCATCCAAAAATGAAGGCTGATTTACTCAGACTGTCACTTGAGATTATTTTTCCAATCTTCATCATTTTTCCATTTGGTCAGTCAGCAATGAATAGGTAAAAATCCTAAAACACACATAATTATGGCAATAAATATTTACAAATTCAAATTCTATTACAAAATAGCAATAAACAACTTTAATCAATAATAATTTATATAATTTTAAGTGCTTCAATTAACTAGCAAACCTCCCTAATTTTAGAGTGAATTCACGTACTTTATTTTATTTGCATTCTTATTTAAGTTCATACATCAAATCCTGCATTTTTATTTAAGAATTACTTTAACATTAGCAAAATATAATTACATTCATTTAAAAGCTTCGCACCATAAATTGACCAAAGTAACACCCATTGACTGCATATAAGAACTAGTTTAAAGTAAAAAGTAGTGTTAAAAACTAGATAAAAAGTATTTTTTGCAGTCAACGGTTACAGCGTACACCAGCAGGTTAAACATCGAAGTGCTTGAAGAGGAAAATTCTGACCGGTAGCTGAAGTACACACAAACAATGGCGAAGCACGCACCTAGTTCCCACAGCGCACCAATCAAACAGGAAGTACGCGATGGCGGTCATTCTAGCGCTCAGAAAAAGTAATTTCTTACCGGCAGCCTCTTCTACAAATGGATGATAAATGCTGACAGGTAGGCATGCTTCACACACACGCTAAGGAGCCTGTATCTCACCGGTGCACTTCCCGAGTGAAGCGTGTGCATCGCTATTGTAGCACAGGTGTAAAAATGTTGTGGGCTAAACAGGTTCTCTCAGGGAGGAAGTGTGGTGGTGTAGAATCACACAAAAGCTGAATTGATTGGATGAATTATATTTACAGTGAAAGAACAATACATGACAAAGACAATATATACAGTGTAAATCAGTCCAAGCTTTGTCCATTAGTTTCCTTTAATTTAACCCGCTTTGGGTGTTAAGGAATAGTTTGTTTGGGTTTTCTTTTGTAGATGGAAAGCAAGCTCCAATGCTTGATGGAATGGACTGTTGGAATGTTTACGTATATTTGTTTGTCCTACCACGTTGGTAGGGACTGTGGTTCACTTGGTCCAGGTGGGCTGGGTTGGCTCGCCATGAGGAGATGAGATCTTTTCCCCAGTGTAAAATCCTGGCCTGTATGAACAGGACCAACA
>NW_023417234.1:18484-20265 GCF_002922805.2 Oryzias melastigma | reverse complement strand
CATTCAAGTCATGACTTTTGAGCAGGCAGAGAAATTCCAGTTCAACCCCTTCGATCTGACAAAGGTAACGCACAACTCAGAAACTGTCTTCAAATCTGACTTTTCTTTCCTTTTCTTTGAATTAATTCTTCCAACTTTTCCCAACAAAGGCTCATAACTGACTATTTCTAAATGTAAACTGTGTTTTCTGGTGGTCATAGGTGTGGTCCCACAAAGAATTCCCATTGATCCCAGTGGGAAGAATGGTCCTCAACAGGAATCCCGTCAACTACTTTGCAGAGGTGGAGCAGCTGGCCTTTGACCCCAGCAACATGCCCCCCGGCATTGAGCCCAGTCCTGACAAGATGCTGCAGGTGTTTGGAGGTTTTTTCTCATCTGATCAGTCAAACGCTCAATTTCACGGGTCGTTGAAGAGCTCCATCTCGTTGGATTTAGCTGAAGCTCTTTCTCCGTGTCTCTGTTAGGGCCGGCTCTTTTCCTACCCCGACACCCACCGACACCGGCTGGGGGCCAACTACCTGCAGATCCCCGTCAACTGTCCTTTCAGGACCCGGGTTGCCAATTATCAGCGGGACGGCCCCATGTGCATGTTTGACAACCAAGGTAACTGTTACCCACTTACACACAAATGCATGCTGACATGACGCATTCTAATTAATTCAGAAGTGGTTTAAGGAGAGGCGTTTTTGAGTGTGGGGGCCACCATAAAAGAATGAGAGATAAACAAGCATGAGAATAAATTTGTACAGTTATGCGAATAAGGTAGACATTTACAATTGAAAGAAAACAGCAAATTAAGAAAAAAGTTTCACATTTGTGAGAATAAAGTAAATTTTTCCTTAAAAAAATCATAATCTAAAAGGAAAAAGTCATTCATGCTTTTTCAAAAATATTACATTTATCTTTAAGAATGTTTCATCAAAGACCATCAAACATTATCTAATTGATTTATGTTGCAGATAATTCAAATATCACAGTGCTCAGTTACAGCATTATTAAAAAAAGTTTTTTTCTTGTAAAATCACAACTTTTTCTATTTTATTCTTGTACAATGTTGACTTTTTTTCTCATAATTGTTTGCCTTTATCTTGAAGTAAACCAATGAAATGTGTTACTGGTAACAGAAACAGTGTCATTCTTTTAAATACCTTCACCCTCCAGCAGGTGGAGGCAGTGAGCTCTGATTTAAAATGAATCACCTTACCCTTAACTCCAGAGGAACCCCTAGGGTCAAATTTGTCCAGGGTTTTTAAGATTTATTTTATTTTATGACTGAAATAAATATCTTTACTAAATGAATCTACGAAAATTAAGCATCCATATCTAGTTTGGACATCTGAGTGTTTGAAACATTTGTAAAAACAAGCAGCAAGTTCTCAGAGAACACAAACTGCATTCCAGTGAAGCAGGATTTATCCATCCCACTAGGTTCATCTTTAAAGGTAAAAGCATGACATTGAAATCTCACTTACAATCTAAAAACAAACATACCCCTCACTGCTCAATCCCTGTCTTTTAATAACTATCTAAAGTGTCAAAACATGATTTATCATTTTTTAGTATATGTAAATGGAAGTTTTCCATTTATTTTTAATAATTGGTTGTCAGTTTTGCAAGCAGGAGACATATTTCTCTTTAAACTGCAGACAATAAATGTGGAATAAAAAATAGCTTTCTATTTTTCTGCTTTATCGCCTCAATATAATTGCTTAGCTTTTGTCTGACCACTAGGCGGCGCTCCAAACTACTACCCAAACAGCTTCAGCGCCCCAGAGACCCAG
>NW_023417234.1:9734-11317 GCF_002922805.2 Oryzias melastigma | reverse complement strand
TTGCTTGTGAAACCTGTGTTTTTCTTAATGTGCGAGCAAGTAGATCATGTGGTTTATTCCCCAACTTGAAAAATCTTTGCTTACACTTAGCAATCTGAAAACAGATATGTTTCTTAAGCATAGAATTGTACTCTAACTAACTTAATTTTTGAAATTTTACCAAACAGTTCTTTTGATGGGGAAGCATTGTAAGTTTGTTCAAGTTGTAATGATATGTAACATTTTTCACAACTAAATTCAGTTTTGAGTCTAATATAATCTATGTGGGAGTGTGAACTGGAGAAAAGAAGGAATATGTTCTACCGGCAGGTGATAACAGTCGCCATGCATCAACAATATTCATATTTTTTAATGCTTTCTTAACCACCTGACCAGGTTGTGAAATTTGTGATTGACTTTTTGAGCTTCAATCCAACTGAGGATCAAGAACTAGGTTCATATCACCCGCCATTACTACATTAGCTGTGTCAATCCAGACTGTTTTAACAAACATTTATGAAAGAATATATGGCTCTCAGGAGCTTAAGCTCTATCACAACAAAATGGAAGAGCTTGGAAACAAAAGCAACACAGCCACCAAGTGGTCAAATGATGGAGAGGGGTCAGAGGAGGCTGAAGTTAGAGATTGCCAAATTGACGCCTTGTGAAGCGCTGACACACTTCAACACAACTGGGCTGAGATCGACACTCTGCTTAAATCCTTTCAGTTTGAAATAGTGACATCTGCTGGTTGTCAATATTACATCGAACTGCACATGCTGTCAAACCTCATGACTTAAAAAACATTAAAGCTCAGCTGACATGTGTCTTTTTATGAAATGTTTTATCAAAGGTGTGTAATTGTCCTTTTATCTGGACAATGCTTTGACAACTATTTGATGTGGCAAGCATGTTAGATAGTAATATTGGCTTTGGATGTAAAATTGGCAAGAATGATCATGATTATCTTCTGTTTCAGTTGCGAATAAAACTGGGCGGGGGATATTTGCACTGAGCACCCGCGGTGGGAGGGGGTCGTTAGACGCACATCACCACATGCAATACAAAGCATCTTCTGCAGTGGTGTTGAGCGCACCGCCACTGGACTCTAGAGCAGTGGAGACGCCTTCTCTGGAGGGATGAATCCCGCTTTTCTATCTGGAAATCTGATGGACCAGTCTGGATTTGGAAGTTTGCTTACTGTAGTTTTGCTTATAGTGATTCTCCTGCTCATTTCTGTACGTTTTTCGGCACATGAAAACTCAATCACACTTTCAGCAATTTCAGCAATCTTGGTATCAAAACTTTCATCTTGTTCAGGACATTACTGCTTGTATTTTTAGTATTCATAAACTGTATAATTGTTCTTAAATATCAAAATATACCCTATAGGAAATGAATGAGAAAGCCTTCAAATTTCAACATTTTAGGTAGATTAGCAACAAGCCTTTAAATAAATTAATGGGCTATGTTTTACTTACTGGGGAATTTTAGGGTATTTAGCTAGCATTTTCAAGATTCAAAAGGGGTTATTGTCATCTGCACGGCAAGGAAACGGGTTTCGCTGTACGATTAAATTCTTACTTTGCAGCTCACTCTGAATG
>NW_023417234.1:8265-9217 GCF_002922805.2 Oryzias melastigma | reverse complement strand
CAGACAGCAGGAGGAAGTCCAACCTCATAAGCTGGTGTGGAGTCCAGGGAACCACAACTCTGACTTGCTGCGAGACCGAGAACGATGAATCCTGTTTACCCAAATGCACCTCTCCAGGGTGAGGCTGTTCCGCTGCAGGGGGGACCATATCCCACGTACCCCGGACAGTTTCATGGGCCCACAGCTGCAGGAGGTCAACACAACTTTGTCCTCCAATCTGAGCCCCCCAGGGACCACATCATCTGGTCCATCTTCTGCTTTTTTTACTCCAACCCATTCTGCCTGGGACTGGCAGCTCTCGTCTTCTCCATCAAGGTGAGTTCATGATTCAAATGTGTTTTTGTTTTTTTTCATGCTCTGTAATTATATTTAATGACTAAATCAGTATTTCCTTTTATCTCACACAGTTAAAATCAATGACCTCGTAGATTTTCTTTGACTCTGTAAATGTGATCTTGGGGAGTATTAATGTCGGGAGTTGTTCTTTTTTTCCAGTCCAGAGACCGGAAGATGGTCGGAGATCTGGAAGGCGCCCGTCACTACGGCTCCACTGCTCGCTGTCTCAACATTGCAGCCACAATCATAGTGTGCATCACAGCTCTCATTGTCATTATTGTCGTTGCTGTTGTTGCAAGTCAAGTGTCTTATACATATGGAACAGGGTATCAAGGAAAATAAATGTTGTCTTCATTACAACTTGAAATTTTCTCTGAAATTTGAGATGCTGTTTTTTGATTTGACAGTTTCACTTTCATCTTTGAAAAGATAAAATACAAAAATATATTTCAAAACTTTTTTTTTAACTCCCATGCCCTGAAACTAATACTTTTTTATTAATTTTTTTTGCCAAATCTTATTTTTTGTTATTTTATCTTTTGCAATGCTTTGTTGCTGCTAAATCTCTTTTAGGATTTTTTTTTTACATCTGACAAAATGCTTTCCATTAGCTCAT
>NW_023417234.1:4819-8227 GCF_002922805.2 Oryzias melastigma | reverse complement strand
CTCCAGACCCACTCGAAGGAGGATCGAGGACCCTCGCTTCAACAGGTGATAGAAGACAAAAGATCTTCTGAAAGATAAAGTGTTTGTGTCAGCAAGGAGGTAGATATTGTCACGTAACAGGCAGACGGTTGGATCCAAGTGCAGCAGGTTTATTTGGTGAAGACAGGGCAATGGGCGTGATGCACAGGTTAAAGTCCACAAAGCTAGAGTTGGGACAGACAGGAAATCCAGAGTGGTCGGAATCCAGGCGAGGGTGAGGGCAGGGGCCAGGCGAGGCGGGGTCAGAGGAAAACAGAAGGTGAGAACAGGAGGAGAACGCTCAGCGATGCAGGCAGAGAGGCACATGTAAAGCTTCGCGGGGAGTGGAGTGTGGAGCCAGACTAAATGCTGAGGAGGTGATGAGGTGATGGGGAACAGCTGAGCTGGTGAGTCCAGGTGGTGGTAGGTGGTGAGCGCTCCCTCTGGTGGCTGGAGATGGTAGCAGCAGGTTGCTCCATGACAGATATACAGCTCTGGTCTCCATCTGACACTTTTTACGGATTCCAACTGCAGAAACTGTGACAATGAAGCAGCTTCAGTCTAATGGCAGAAAACTTATGAGGGCAAATGCAGTTTCTTAAAAATGTTCATATTTAGGTTTTTATTTTAGTATTATGGTAACGTCATGTTTGGCATTTTAAAAAAAGTGATTGTGTTCGAATTGCTTTTAAAACTCTTGATAGTACCGCACTGTGGTGGTTGAACCTCAAAGAACCACATACAGTGGTCTTAGTGCTGGTTTCATTTCTTTAAATCAAAAATATATATTTTTAATTAAAATAAATTAAAAATGGGTGCACGCATTTGATTCGTTATAAGTGAAACGACAGCTTATTGACTTATATTTCCAAGTTTCCATCTCTGGAGAACCTCATCCAAAACACTCGGAGGAAACAGACATTCCACTTGGGAAACAATGTCGGCATGGATCGCCAACTCTTCTCATTGACTTTGTTTCTTTGAAATAAGTTTTAAGTCTAGTTTTATATTATTTAAATGTTGTTAGCTCTTTTCTTGTTTTGTAGCCATTGATCACTGACTGAGAATGTTTGGATCAGTTTGTTTCCCCCTCCCTCCAGTATGGTTTTGCCCGTGTCTATAAAACTTCCCCTTGTGTAAAGTGGTTGAATCAGGTTTGGCTCTGGCTCTGTTCCAATTAGAAGTTCAAACTTACCATTTTGTGGCAAAGTCTGGGATATGTGCTAAACCAAAGCAAACAATGGCACCCCGGAATGTAGGGTCCAGGGAACCCAAAGGCAGTTCTGACAAGGACACGTGGATTCTTCCCAACATACCAAGACGTGGTTCCAGTTTCAATAAATAGTTTTATTACAAAGTAAAAAGAAAAATAACAAGCCCAACTAGGGGAAGGCTTACCGGCAGAACGCTGGGTATACAAGGGGAGGAAAAAAAAAAAACTGGATTACACCACACACAGTGACATGCACACACACATGGAAGGAATTGGCCTCACACCAGGAAACACAAACGAGCCTCCACGTCAATCGCCCCACACGCTCTGCCAAAGCACTTCGCCCTGAAAAGAAAAACAAAAATAAAAATAGTAAGTGGGATTGTCAGTGGATAAAAACCAGTTAAGCTGACCCCCTAAACCACACAAACCTTCACACTCACACCTAAAAAACAATCCAATTAAAAGAATAAAATAAAAAGGGAAGGCAACTGTCCATACAGTGGTCGCCGGGGGCCTGCAGTGTGGCTGGCAGAGCTTTTGTTCCACTGCACAGCGCAGGAAACAGAAGCGTGATCCAGCCCCAGCATAGCGGTCTGTCTGCTGGCATATTCATCGTGAGCTCCACTGGACACGTCGCTGCATCGAGCTGCAGCCAGAGAACGCGGCGGCAGTAACAGACTGTCAAACTATCCACAGTGTATCCCGCTTTTCTCAGTCTTTAATGTTTTAAAAAACAAAAGTTCATTGGAAATGATAAATCTCTATTTCATTTATTACTGTAGTTCAGCAGAGGAGGAAAAGATTTGGTCCTGACAAAAAATGAACATGAAAGTGTTATGGAAATTTTATTTTTGATGTTTTTTATTTTATTTTACTGAACGTTGATTGAAGTTTTGAATTTAAAATGCCCTTCACTTGTACTTGGGCTTTTGTTAGGCATTTTATGTTACAGCCTTTTATTGTTAAGAAAGTTTATCTCAATACAATGTTACAAAATAAAGTATTTCTGATGAAAACTATTAATTTTACCATTCTTGTTTTCATAATTAATGTAGAACTGCTAAATTCTGCGAAGCACACATTTTTTCCTAAAAAAAGGCCACATGTTAATTTGCGATTAATCACGAGTTAACTATGGACAATGCAATTAATCGCGATTAAAATTTTTAATCGCCTGACAGCTCTAGAAAAAAATAGATTTGGATCTATGTTTTTTAGTAAACTTTTGTAATTTTCATCTTCAGAACACAGTAGATTTAAAATAATCTTTGTGAATAGATAACAAAAAGAAGCAATGTGAGAAGTTTTACAGTTTTCAAGTAAGTCTTCCTCCTCCCGGCTCTTGCTGAAGTCAGACACTTTTCCACTTGCTCCTTCTGTATCACTCCCAAGGCTTTTGTACTGTCCTCCCTCCGAGCCTGCATTTTTCGCCTGCAACCTTCTGCATTTCACTCTTTGAGAAATGGATCTGATCAGCTGGTCTTTAAGTTCGATCGACAACATTTTTTCACACTAAGGAACGGGATTGTGGACTAGGGTTGGGCACCGAAGTTCGGTTCCAAGTAGGAACCGTTATGATTTGCGCGGTTCTACCGAAACCGAAAGATGCGGCTGCAAACGGTGCCGGATTTCGGTTCCAAATTTCATTGAAGTTTCATTTGTCTGTGGACATGTCAATCACTTGTACTCCCTTCTGATTCTTTACGATTCAGCCTATCTATTTACTTTCTTGTGTTCGTGGGCGGGCTCATATAAAACCGCCAACAGCGCAAGCGCGCGCATCTAAAATGCCGAAGCTAAAGCGCTCGAAGGTCTGGCTGTATTTTACACCAAACACGGAAAATTCAGCTACGTGCAACCGATGCAGCAAGATTATCTCGTGTGGCAGAGGTAACACCTCAAATCTCAGCAAACATTTGACCACGCATGGGATTGGACTAAATGCAGAAAATTGCACGGTCTTTCACTGCTGGGGGGGTGTAAAGCGTGAAGGAACACACTCTAGCACATCCTCCGGAGCTAGCATGAGCACTTTGGGTCAAGAAGAAGAAGAGCCCGGTGAGGAGGACCCAGGAAACATTGAGAGTAGGCATGACACATCCGCTGACGGAGACGATTTTGACAGCAATGTCGGTGGGCGGGACTTTTGCTGTGAATAGTGGAGTTTCCGCAAT
>NW_023417234.1:0-4709 GCF_002922805.2 Oryzias melastigma | reverse complement strand
CATCAAACTTTGAAGTAACGCGCCACGATTTACACGAAGTAACTCTAACGGTGTTACAGCGAGGATGAAAGTAATTAGTTAGATTACTAAATTACTTGATTTATGACGCCGTTAGTAATGCCGTTATACTTAAACGGCGTTAGTCCCAACACTGATTATGCTTTATATTACGTGCGCACAGCTGCACGGCAGGAGGGAGTCTGCGCTTGTTTGAAGCCGTTCTGCTTTGGGTTTAGGAAGATAAAGGCATTATTTTTTATTACTGAAGTACCGCAATAAGCACTGAAAGGGAACCGAAACCGCATCAGAACCCATCGGTGCCCAACCCTAGTCCTGGTGGCTTGAAGATGGCACACACAGAACTTTACCTTTCCTGAACTTTGATGAGGCAGATTTTTCCGCTCACCAAAGAGAATACAACCTGCGGTATAGTGGCTCAATAAATAGATCTTTTCCGTCACACTGAATGTGTGGGAAAAAGCATGAAGCAGGCCCTCCATAACCTGGTAGAAGCAGCAAATAGATGTTTGAGTTCATAATAATAAACAGTCTCAAACAGGATGAAATATGACTTCCATCAGCTTTACTATGTCGTTCTCATAATAATTCATACTAGAATACTTCAGAAAAAAAACATCTATGACAGTAATAAAAGTACATTTGATTATACATACCTCCCCATCAACCACTGGTGTGGCCTCAGTGTGCACAGCTCAGAGTGGTGATGAGGATGTTCTGCCCTTCATCTGTGAGGAATCACTGCAACAACCACCTCACAGTTCTTTTTCACAGTAGTTTAACTGCACATTGACATTTAAAAAAAGTGTATGTTCTTAATGTTCATAGACTCAACAGGGTCATCATCTGACTTGCTTGAACTTTTATTGAGCTTGTCCAAAATGTCCTCTGGAAGATTTTGTTGCATGACGTGCTCAATATATCTTCTCTGTATTGAGGCATACATGTTGGACACAAACTCTGCTGATCGCAAGTATCTCTTCTTTTGCAGGATGGAATGCTTCAATAACTAAACCACAGCTCGACATGACAGTTTGTGTCTCTTGTTTTAGGCTTTTTGTCACTTTTTTAGTTCTGTTTTCACGTGAGACATCCCCAAGAAGCAAAGCACTCCATAAAGGATAGATCCCCACGTACTTCTTGAGTAGCACATGGATAACACCAGGACAGTGGTATGGGGGTTTGGGGGCCAACAGCATCATCAGAAAGGATGTCACATTCTGCTTGGTCTCTTTGGAGTTGAAAAACTTTTGTGAAATGTGACTTTTGAATCATGGTGTAATACAGTACTTTCTTGTTTTGATCTGGTGTTTTCTGGACAACACTTCCAGTAGGATCAAGATAGAGAGTGGCAGCTGGTGTTTTTTGAAGTGCTCAGTCAGAATGTTAAGTCCAGCCTCTGTGTACAAATGTAGAGCAAATGGATCCATTTGTAGGTGCTGAAGGTAACCTTTAAATGATGCATGATTGCTGCCAATAACTTTTTGAGTGAGCGTTAGTTCCAGCATTACATCGTTGTGAAGCCTTGAACTCTTCTTCAACTCGGAGGATATTTTCTTTAGAACATCCTTGGTCATGCTGCGAGTTATGCTGCCAGCTTTTAATTCATCCATCGGAGTATTTTTCAGCATGGCGTAATGGAAATTACTGACACCTTTGGTTACAGCTTTTGCTATTTTTCCTCGTAACAGGAACTTCACTGGTCGAAATCTCCTTTGATTTTTTTCTGTGTAACCACACCAACGCCAGTAACTTTAAAACTCATTTTTTATCTGTTGATTTTGGCTTTTTCCTCTTAGAGAAATGGTAGACAGCTGTACATCCATCAAAAGTGCATCTTGCTTTTGCACTGAAATAAGGACATTTCTTTTTGTTCTGTGTCCTTTTTTCACATGCTGGTATTTCAATGAAAGTGAGCAACATGGGTTCTCTTTCAGAAACTCATGATACAGTGTGTCTGTCCATGGAGGTCTGAGTTTATTCATGTCATGTTTGGCTTTTATCTTATCCCATTTCTTTTTTGTAATGAAAATGTTAAACGTCCTGGTTTACAATATCTGTTGTCAGTCTCTTCCTCCTGAGCACCTTCAACATCCACTGAACTTTCACTTCTTTCTGCTGCTGCTGGTGTTTCTTCTGAGTCTAAAGTGGAACTCTCCTCAAACTCTTCCTTCCTGTCCATCTTTCCCTTTCCCTGCCTTTTCTTTACCTGTTCTTGTGCATCATCTACAAAGAGGTTACAGCGTGATAAGTTAGAATCATGCTACAACGGGATATAAACAAATTCATCTTTCTGCGTTTGTAGCAATATGCTTCCATACAGAAAAATGATCCCACAATCCATTTCTCCTGTAAAATGCATCACCGAGCTGGGAGGAGCTGCTGCTTCAACATGACTGGAACAGTGTGACATTATGTAGTAGTTAGGCAAAAATAAGCTAAATAAGTTGATCTTTGAACACCAACACACGCGATTAACCAAAGAAAATTAATGCGTTAATATTCTATAAAAGGTAATTTTTTGCACCTTGTGGAGCAGCCGTCTTTGGTTTTGTCTCACCAATTTAGGCTTCAACGGAGTGATTTTAAACACTTTACAGAGATTATAGAGTTCAGTAAGGTTAGAAAGATATTCACAGATTTGAACTTCCGGGCTCAATAGCTCTTCAGACAAAGGTTCAAATATGACAGCAAGTATCTCAATCGTCTTCTATCACAGAGTGATCTACAAATGCAGTTTAAAAAAAAATCATTTTTTTCCCATTTATTGAGAAGTGTTCTCTTCCAGCTGCAGATGGAGAGGCAGCTGCTAAGGGACCGTCTACAAAGTACAAGCTTCTAGAAAAAGCCATTCTGCAAAAATCAATAATCTCTGAAAAACAAATAAATGTTGGCTTTTATGTGAACTAGTGATGGAGATTGGTCACTGTATTCAATAAAGCTTTGGGGAAAAAAGCAATTCTCTATTTATTTTATCAGTTTGTTTTAATACATTTTAATAGATACATAAAACATTATAAAGATGCTCAATAGCTCTTGGAATATGGAAGCTACAATCACCAAACTTCCTGTACTGACTAATGATTTCCTCACTGTCCTACTATAACAACAATTAGGGCAGAAATTTACTCTATTCATTTTTCAGGTTTTTATTGCATGAATATTGATCATATTTGGTCTAAAATGCTTAATAGCTTTAAAGATATTAAAGCTACAGTCACCAAACTTTCTGTACTGACTAATCATGAGTTTACTGTCCTACTACAACAAAGATTATGGCAGAATTTTTCTAAAATATCTTTTTCTTTTACTTTCCTCATTTTCTAGAATATTTTAAAAATTGAAATATGGATCATATTTGGTCTAAAATGCTCAATATGTCTGAAGATATTAAAAGTTTGGTGACTGTAGCTTCAACATCTTTAGAGCTATTATGCATTTTTGATCCATATTACGATTTAAAAAAATTCTAGAACATAAAGAGAGTAAACTTCTGCCATAGTTTGGTGATTGTAGCTTCAATATTCAAAGAGCTATTGAGCATATTTTTCATGTTTTATATATCAATTAAAAATGGATTAAATCAAAAATAATAAAATAAAGAAGTGCTTTTTTTTTTTTGCTTAAAATCTTTATTGTAGCATGAATATGGCGACGAATCTCCACCACTAGTTCACATAAAAGCCGACACTTATTTGTTTTTCAGAGATTATTGATTTTTACAGAATGGCTTTTTCTGGAAGCTTGTACTTTGTAGACGGTCCCTTAGCAGCGTCTCCATCTGCAGCTGGAAGAGAACACTTCTCATTAAACGGGAAAAAACAATCTTTTTTCTTTTGAAATGGATGTGTAGGTGACTCTCTGTGTTGATATAAGACGATTGAGATTCTTGCTGTCATATTTGAATGTTTATCAGCAGAGGTGGGGACTCGAGTCACATGACTTGGACTCGAGTCAGNTCTATCAGCCACAACCAGACCTCTAATTGGACTAAGTTTAATTTGTGAATTAAGACTTTACTGAACTAAATTACAGAGCGCGTTTGTGTTACGTTGTCACAGACGAGAGCGGAGAAGTGCAGCACTAAAGTTGTTGGTTCGTTTCTAAATAACTTTTTTTTTCATTGGGCTGCAAGTTATATAACCATCAAAATGATTCCTGTTAAATCAAGATTAAAAAAGTATCATAGCCAAGCGGGAAATGAGCTCACCTGCACGGAGCACAGCTGTCCGGACTCCTCGTCTGTCCTCCCTCCAGATTATTTTCAGACAATGGGTGGTGGGCTTTCCTACTTTTGAGAAGATTAGTAGTGAGTAACGTCCAAATATCTGTGGGAACATTTATCTCAGAAATACGAAAAAAAAAAACCCCAATAATGGCTCGTCTCCCGCGAGCTTTTGCCCACATATCTGTGGTCTTCTTTCTCTGGCCTTTTTTGAAGCGCCCCGTACTTCATTTGTCAATCGTTACTGAAGATTCTTTTCCACATGCTGCAACCGCTGGTCTATTAGCTGTAACTGAGTCTCAGCCAATCACATCCCTCGAGCGTCTGTTGTTTGGATTGGTCTATAATTGTGTTGTCCTTGAAAATGCTAATGAAGAAATTTGAAAAAAAATGTTAATCTCAGGCCTACCCTTCTGATGCTTAGAAGCAATGTCACCTGTGTTTGTAGTTTCAGAATAAAAGCTAA
>NW_023417233.1:19611-20332 GCF_002922805.2 Oryzias melastigma | reverse complement strand
AAAGACTAGAGTAAGAGCCAAAGTCCAGATTGTTCCAGAAGCTATCGTTCCTCCAACTGAATAAGACGGCGTGTTGTAGCTTGTTGGAAAAATTATGTTTTGGGACTTCACATTGAGAGAAATGCGCTGTGACTTCAGCCTGTCTGCTTGCAAATATGTATTTACTTTAATGCCACTGCAGTAAAATTATTGCTGTTTTGGAGCTTTTATTATGGCATATTTTTGAGATTTTGTTGCATACTACATGGTTTACCAACATCAATGTAACACTAAGCTTCTTTGTCTAATGCTGTTAGATGTTTGACTTGTGTTTTCTACTATGTATGGTTGTATAAGATGTATTGATATCATGAAACTATGGTTTGTACATGGTTTTCTCTAAAACTGCAAAATGTCAAAGGTCATTGCAAGTAAAATATTGAAACTAGTTCCAGTGTGTTCATTCTCATTATTGTTTTTTTTTAACTGCACTCCAATCATCTATTGTAAAATCATTCCCAGCAGTCTCTTAATTATGGTTATGCCATTTTTAGACATAAACCATATAATAAATATTGAAAATGTCAAAAATAGAACATTGTCATAAATTGTATGCATAGTTTCATCTAATAGAAATTTTCAATTTGAAAAACAAAACATTTTCTTGACACATTAAGCAACACCCATGAGACAATATTATATCAATGAGAAGAATTTACATTTTCATTAAATCACAACCAGA
>NW_023417233.1:9486-10549 GCF_002922805.2 Oryzias melastigma | reverse complement strand
TTTATTCTTCCGTCCTACGAACTATAAAAGAGTCATAAACTCAACATTTAGTGCTTTATAGATACGCATTTGGATTCTAGTTTGTTTAGCTTCTAAATAGTGACAAATTCTGTAAATTATCTTCATTCTTCAAGTGTAAAATAGATTAATTGTTATAAAAGAATCAACAGTAAAAATTTACATCTTTTCAAAGAGAAAACATTTTCTAAAAAAAACAATAAGTCACTTATTTTTAAAGGATTTGGCCAACCAATGTCTCACGTGTAACTTATTTATAAAACTTTTGACTGTAAACTTATGTTTGTTTTAGTTGCCAATTTATGAGTAAATAAAATATGAACGTCATAAACTCAGCAGATATTGATGCACAGATTTATCCCCACAAGCAACACTCTGTCCTGTAGGATGGTGGAGGTTGCTGGAGCCTATCCTAGCTACTTTGGGCTGTATGTGGGATTACACCCCCTGACTGTAACCCAGTCTATTGCAGAGCAAAACTCTCACACTTGAGGGCTCGAGTCGCCGGTCCACCTATAAAGAAGGTCTTAGGGCTGGAGTGTGTGGAGAAAACCTCACGTGTGCATGAGAGGATTATGCAGAGAAATGACCCAGCGGGGATTTGAACCGAGGAATTCTAAATGTGAGGGGAAAGCGCTAACCACTATACCACGATGAAAAGAAAAAACTTCTATAGAAAATCGGTAATTATTGTGGAAAGAGGAAATGTGCTTTAGGTGGTCAACATAGCTACAAAAGGAATATTACGCTTATTTTATGTCACCTTAAAATAAAAATGTATATTTTAAGTAAGTGTAGTTGTTCTTTTTTATTTGCTTTTATTCTGTTTTGCTTTAGAAATTGAGTTTTATTGAAAGACAATTTTATAATCTGACTTTTAACAAAAAAAAAAAATACTCAGATTTGAACACGAGTCACTATAGTAAATAATTCTGGATTTAAATGATCAGTTTAATAGGTGTAATCTCACACCATAAACAAACACATCTTCAGTGTTGTGGATTATGAATTACAAAGAAAAATATTACTTCAATTTAATTACTTT
>NW_023417233.1:0-2989 GCF_002922805.2 Oryzias melastigma | reverse complement strand
CAGAGAGAATAAATAATAATGTACAAAAATAAACAGAAATATTTGGTATTGCTGTCCACAAATGTGACATATTCTTTGGATTCTGAGCTGGAACTGTTTATACATTCTTTAAAAAGACACAAAAGCTACTAATGTGTTGTATTTCTTTGAGAAACTCAAATACTGTATATAACTGATGAAAAAATAGTTTAAAAAAAACGCTATAGAACTTGTTATTATTACAGTAATGTGTCACTTAGTTCCAGAGGTGGATGAGAACAATTCATTTTTACTTACTTGCTTTAATCTTGGTAACTTTTGGTAAAAAATGTACTTCTTGGAGTGGTTTTCTGCAACATATTTTTACCCAGCAAGATTTGTGAGGATAACTAATACTGCTTTGTATTTTCTTTTTTTTTTAGATAAACACAATAAAATAAGTGTAAATTTCCATTTGGCATTTAATCACATTTAGAGGTAAACATCAGTGTAAAATAATTCAGCTGCTTTGGCCATAAAGCATCAGTGACGCTATTTGAAACGTTATGAACAATATTGCATATCACTTATGAGCCCACACGTGTCTTTAGCAGATCCATTATTGGTAATTAGACTGTAAACAGAAGGAAGTTCATTTTCAATTTGGTTACTTCAAAATAAAATCTGCAAATGAGTTTTAGTCTTAATTTTAAACTTGAACTCAATACTTGAGCACTTCTGTCACCAGTTACTTTTTTACTCTTACTAAATCAATTGTTTACATGACTTATTACTTTCACTAAAGCACATTTTTTGATGAATTAAGGCTTGTCTTACTTGAGTACCATTTTTAATGACCCTAACAAGACTATAATGACCCAGCAAATATGTTTTTAATCAGTTTGAGTGCAAACAAAAAGTGGATCTGTTGTCAAAACCCAACAATGTAGATTTAAATGTGTTGGGATGCACTTGTGCTTAAAATAAAATGGCAGATTGGGACTCATTTCTATTTGATCACATTGAAATACTGTAGTTTCGGTAACTGAAGCTCATGAGAATAGAGCTGCAACATGAGTTTGGGGATGATTTGAACACAGGAGTATTCCATCACCACATGCAGAAGAAAACTGGTGGATTTTCTTCTTTTGTTCACTACCGAATGGTTTAACAGGAAAGCAAATGATTCCTACTTTATTGGTACTTTAAGCTTCTTTTTTTAATTACTTTGGAACCATATTTAATAATTATATTAGTAGTAATCTGTCTGGGGTCATCAAAAAATGTGCAAATTTGCTCTGAATCAGTTTGTGTAGTAGCAGAAATGTTTCCTCTGCTTTTGTTTTTTGCTTTTTTCTAACTCTAGGTTTAAAAAGCTTTGATTTTGCAAATAAAGCTGAATTTCTTAGTTTTGGATGTAAACTTTAACCTTCAAATAAAACAGAAAAAGCAGAACTGCATAAAACCAACAGATAGTAGGGTCTCCTGCTAATGTCAGAAAGTTTTCTTTTTTTACAAAACATCGATCGTACCTGCAACAGAACCATGTATTAAAGATAACTGCATTGTGTCAGGAGACAGAAAATTGATTGATTTTTAAAATCAGCTTCAGTCCTCTATATTTGTTCTTAAATTATGGCTTTTGTTTGACCTCTAACCTTTGGTGGCTGAGCTTTCAAAGAAAAAAAAAAAGCTAAAAGTTTGACTTTTTGACTCTGTTTTGACATTCAAGTTTCACTTTCTTCCAACTTTTATTGCTTAGAATTTATTAAACTTCAGAGGCGAGCATCAACAACGGTCAAAAGGGCACTGCCACCTTCATTTAGTCTCAAAACTAGATATGCAAACTGTGCTGTATATACACAAACCATTCATGCACAATTCATAATAAATGGTCCACTGGAAGCACCGTTCTGTGCGAAGGCAGGAGGTTTCACTGACTGTCATCCATGTGCTGTTGCTGGGATAAATTCCACGAAACGAGTCATTTATGAAACACAAGGCACGTAGAAAACAGATTTAAAACTGTTCTTGTGATGCTGGAGTCCACCTGGAAGCATCAGGTTTTACCTGTGTGGGACTACGTTTGGCTTTGGACTGAGACCGCCGACAGGTCGTTCCTGATGATCTCATTGACTGAAAAGAAAAAATAAAGAAAGATCAGCATTTTTGTGGGTTTTCTTTCACATCCTGAGTTTGTTACTTTCTTTACTGAGTGAAAAATATTAAAAATGATACATTGCCACATGCCTCCTGTGCCACTGTAATGTCACGCAGCTTACCCCTTCAATAGACGGAGCAAAAAATAAAATAAATACATTTGATTTTGGAGCCAGAAGCTGTGATTTACCTCACAATTCAACAAAGCATTTCCTCAAAACAACGATCCAGGAAGAGCAGAAACATTTGCAGCAGCTGTTAAACTATGATTCATTTATGACACCTGGATGTTTCTGGCTGGAGTGACTTTCATGTCGCAACCAAACGTGAAAAAAATGAATGAATAAACCAGATGCATTTCATTCAGAGAACAAAAGGGAAGCAGGTCTGCGTCAGCATCCGGAGTCACTGTTTGTCCGCCTGTTACCATGGCCCATTTCTCACTGCGCCGTAACATTTAGCAGGGGAGACCTAATTGAAAATAAAAAGTCAATTTATCGAGTTCTAAATGTGCTTACAACAAAACCCTAAAAATAGAGCCCCCACCAAGGTGACATCTGTGTCATGTGGATGGCCATATTGATTCGCTCAGCATAGAAGAGCTTCATGTGAGAGAACGCCGTCTGTCCAGCTGTGTTTTTGGGTTCTACAATCCTCGTCACAAAAAGAAAATATGTGGAGAATGTCCATGTTTTAAAATAAAAAAAGGTTTCCTCAACATTTGATAGTTTGTAGTATTTTTGTGTTTTCCTTTACTCCTTTTATTGATGCATCTCATGTATTTTATTGGCTTTTGTAAACTGTATGGGGTCACATTTGGATCAGCTTAAAGTAAATCAGATTGTAAATTTGAAAGAAAAAAAAGAAAATT
>NW_023417232.1:30893-34119 GCF_002922805.2 Oryzias melastigma | reverse complement strand
TCACCACCACCAACTGTGCCAGCACACAAATTAATTTTGCCTGGGAACAAATGGTATTCTTGGTACAGACAGTGGGCTGGGACTTTGTTCTAACATAGGTAATGTTTTTATGTTTTTTTTTCACAGATCAGAGCTGCCTATTCCTGGTCCAGGTAATCAGCAGCAAGCATGACAAGGAGAACTGGAAAACAGGTAGGGTGGAAGCTCTCGAGGATCTAGAATGGCACCTCTGCTTTAGAACATGTGATCACACCTCAACACAGGTGAGTTCCTCCTTCCTTCAGAGCCCCTTGGACTGTCCAGGATTCCTGTGTGTGTTGTATCTACAAGTTAATCAGCAAGGGAGACACCAGGCAAAAATCTTTTAAATGCAAGTTGAAATATGCCCAACTGTTTTTCACTTTTTTCACTTTTTCCTTTTTTATTTCATGTAGTTAGTCAGGGTTTACTTTAATAGGACATAGGTTGTCTCAAAAAAACAGTTTAGGCTCCAAATATGCTTTAAAAAATCACACTGGTGCAACTTTTCTTTTGAAAATCCAACTTGTCTTACACTCAGATCCAAACTTTTTACAGATTTTAATGGCAAACTTTTCAAAACACGATGGATCTTTTATTGATTCCTAAAAAGTCTAAATGAAATCCTTCTTTGAGTAAACTGAATCCAAATCTTTCGATTCCTTTTTGAGCCCTAATCACAGTCAGGACAAGCAGCCCTGCACAGCGACTACACTGAGACTGAACTGCTACCATCATTAACCTTTATGTTCTTCCTACAGCTGTGCAGTCGAACATTTTTAATACAGCAGCTGCAGGAGCAGAGCTGCTCCGAGAGGCATCCTGACAAACATCAGAGCATTCACGGAGCTTCCCAGCGTGACAGGCGTCCAGGTTAGCTAATCATATTAGCACGGAAAATTGAGCGGAAACAAGCTCTTATTTTGATAAGATTTCTGACCTTTACAGCTCTTGAGCTGCCCACATTTCTTCAGCTTCATCCATCTATTTGATTATGTTTTCATTCTCTGTGTAATGCTAATGACCATTCATTTTTTTACACTTTGACATGTAATGGATGGTTTTAATAAAACACTCGACCATCAGTCATGTGTCTGGCATGATTGTAATGTCACTGTCTGCTGCGTCAAATCAAATAGTTGAGTTTAATGGGCGTTAATGATGATCCTCATGTTTTAGTTTGTCACAGACTTTTATCATTTTTAATTTTAAAAAATAAACATTTGAGCTGCTTGTAATCATAGTTAATCACTCCAAATTCCCTGGAATAAATCATCCCAAAAGTATAATGGAATTCTAATGAAAAAAGTCAAGAAAATTAGGCGTGTGGGGTATTAAGGTAATGTCGTACACCATCAGTGTCTAATAATAGACACATCATCATTTTCAATACCGTCATGAAAAAATTGACCTATTGATGTGCTATTCTGGGCATGTTTACATTAAAAATGGGGTCACTTGAACTTTTTTTCAAGGATTTTTTAGTCTTCATTGGTGTCCATGGCAGACATAAAATCCTGTCCACCTTTGTCCACTTCTGACAGGGGAGGGATCACACATCAATATAAGGGTGGGGTCATCTGGACCCCATAAGATAACATAAGGGTTAAAGAGAAGAGTTTTTTCTAAAAAAAATATTAAATAAAATTAATTTAATACAAGTTCCTCCTTATTCGTGGGGGTTAGGGACCGGAAACCTCTGCACATACACTGAATCTGTGAACACGAAGAACCCCCAGTCTCCGTCTCACCCCTGCGACTGAATAACTACTGATCCATACTCATCAGAAAAGCTACTGATTATGCTGGGGGAATCGGAGTATTGCTCAACATAGTTTTTTTTTTTAATCCAGAACAATAAACTGCAAACTTTACATGAGGACTTTCACTCTGTCTCTCTGTGTCTTAAAAAAGCGCATGCTTCCTCTCTCATGTGAGAAGGCATCTCTATCCAGAATTTGTCGGTTTCATCCATAATAAACACCTGCTGTGGATGATAAATATCCTCTGCGATTATCAGGACATTTTTGAGCCGCTTCTGAGTCAGCTGATGCCATTTCTCCATGCAAATGTCGCGTGCGCCCGAGGGACCAGCTCACACACATGGAAGAAGACAGTCTCTCACGTGTGGGAAGACTAAAGACGAACGCAGGAGAAGAGGAATGTTAGATACATGCGTGGAGATGTCTTATTTATGCCTGGAGTTTTGACTAATAAATAACGCCATTAAGTCTTTCCCAAATCATGTCGCGACTTGCCCGATAGTACTTGTGCGCCTGCGCTAAAAGCTCTTCTTCAGAGTGCGTTTTCAGCACCGCGGGTTAAGTGGTCAGACCTAGTGCTGGGGATCAATAATAATTTCCAGAAACAATAAGTTCTGATTCACCAGCGCCTGGATCGATTCTATTTGACATTTTTTAGGATTATTTTGATCGAGTCAATTCAATTCAAATTCAAGTTTACTCATTTATATACATTTATCTAGAAATACATTAATATTCTACTATATGTTCTGAATATACTGTATTTCTATTAATCTGATTGAGTTCACATACTGTAAATGTATCAGTGAAATAATGAGATTGTTAATATCATTTAGTGTTACATGGATTCTCTAAAGGAGAAGTTCTAACTAAAATGTTCAGATCATTAACATTGGAAACATTGTTCTGGTTCTCCTGGAGGACGTTTCAGTTTGGCCACTAGGTGGCGATCGCGCTATAGCATTTTATCATATTCCAGAAGAAGATAGTATGAAAAAAACAATTTTTTAGACTACTTTAAAAATACTTCCTTAAAAAAGTTCGTAAAATTCATGGCTATGAGTTTTTAAAGATGTTCATTTGGTCAGTCCACTGGACGTTAGCACTAGCCATTCTATGGGAAATCCCATTAAACGTTAGCATTAAGCTAGCAGACTTTAACTTTATGTGCTAAATTGATTTACATTTTTATGAATTGGTTAAGCTTAAATAGATTCAAATGGAATAGTCGATTTTATCAACCCCGCCCCAGTCAGACCGTCGGGTAAAAGCCAGACAAACAAAATATGCTTGTTTGTCTGGTGAAAAATCTTCAGATTTGCTGCTGTTTGAAAAACATTTCCCGCTCAAAGTTTGTGGGGCTTTATTTGCACTTCACATCAACATGTTGCTATTTTCAGTTAAGTCTTCTGTCTTTACTTAATTAATCAGTATTGTTATTAAAA
>NW_023417232.1:13736-28226 GCF_002922805.2 Oryzias melastigma | reverse complement strand
ATTTAAGGTTTAAGTTGATTTATTCTGGAATAATATTCCTATCTTTTTAATATTCATAATTATGTTAAAAAGTTACAGTTTTAAAGTTTTAAAATTGGCATTCTGCTAGTTTTTTGGAGTATTTTGGGATTTACTAAGATGTTTTAGGCTATTTTGGAGTTTAGCTAATATTTCAGCTACATGCTGGCTCTTTTGGCTAATTCAGGCTTTTTTTGTTTGTTTGTTTTTTTAGGCTAATTTGGCATTTAGCTATTATTTTAGCTGGCTGTCAGCTTCAACGTTTACAGCTATTAACTTCAGTGATTTCAGCTATCAGCTTCAGCGTTTTTAGCTTTTACAGCGTTTTCAGCATCTTCAGCTATCAGCACTAGCATCTTCAGCAGCCAAATTCAGTTTACATCATTAACATTAGCATTATCACATGTAAAGCTATATATCTACTTCATAATTATGTTAAAAAGTTTTAAAGTTTTAAAAATGTAGTTTGGATTTTGGCCCCTTGTGGGGTTGAGTTTGACACCCTGATCTATGGGCTGATCTTTCACAGGCAAACGTCCACAAAGAACATCACAGAGCTGGTGCACCAGGTATCCATGGGAATGAAGTACCTAGAGGAGCACAACTTTGTCCACAGAGACCTCGCTGCCCGAAACGTACTGCTGGTCACGCAGCACTACGCCAAGATCAGCGACTTCGGCCTGTCCAAAGCCATCGCGGAGGAGCACAACTACTACAAGGTGACAGAGGTTCAGAGGATGGAGGTTAAGAGACAGGCCACAGGGACATAGCAGAAACATTTGCTTAAAAGGGGTGGGGCTAGTGGAGCCAGACTGAGCGGTGAAGGTGTGGCTTGGATCTTTGATTGACGGCTAGGTTTGCTTTATGTAACGTATGCTGGGTCTTCAGTATGTTGAGGTACCGAGATATCAGCTCCTCAGTAATCCAGCAACTAAACAGCTGAGGTTCACATCCGTCCAAGGTTTCAAGTGGTGGTGGTGTGGCCTTCCAACAAGCTCACCGCTGATTGATGAGAGTGGTTGCCATAGAAACGACGAGTCGGACCGACCTGACGTTGTCTGACTCCAACATGCCCACAGCCTTATCACAATATAATGGCAACTGATTGACTTAAATTTGTTGGAACCAGAAAGAAATAAGTCTATGGATGATGTCACGCTCACTCGATCCAGTTCTCATTTACAGTCAATGTACCTGATCCAAGATGCTTCCTGTTGCTTCAGATCTGAAGAGTTGCTTTGAATTTAACCCCGTGATATCTTTCCCTTAAGCTTCTCCCAGAAGCCTCTGAGTTTGTCACTTTGTGGCCGTTGAGGTTAGTGGAGTTGAACCAGAGTTTTCCACTTTTCTGTTCTCCTTTTAAGGTGGTTTGTTAGTGTGTTGATTTGGTTATTGGCAGAGCTAACGGCTGTTTTCATCAATAACAGAGGTCTGTAACCTGCAGCTCCAGATCCACATGTGTCTCTTTTATCGCTCCATGGTGGTTCCAAACATTAAATAAGTCGTGGAGACTGATGATCCAGTCACGTCGACCGTCAGAGTCAGCAGCTCCTCTTAACCAAAATTAACCTAAAGAAAACAAATAAACAAAGCCTGTAAACTAAGACTACCAAGATCCAACCCCAAACTAAAATAACAAAACCCAGCAGAGTAAGACTGCTGAGGACAAAGAGGAAAAAGAACAACACAAAAATAAATAAATAAATATAATATCAATTCTTTAAAGTAAGGATGTCTTAATTAGCATTAATTAAATTTAGATTAATTACATGTATAAATTGATGTCTGAGGTTCACATAGATAATAAACTAAGTAGGTTTTTACATCCTGTTGACCTGAAGACGTCTTGTTTGTTCAACTCTACCTCTAGAATGAACAGATTTTATATGCAAAGAAAAACTTTAGTAAAAAGTTTGATCTTTTATGAGTTAGAGCTCATATTATCTTATGCTGAACAACAATGGTTAGTAGATGTTCAGAACTGCACTGAGATGATCCTGTTTGGCACAGAGAATCTTTTATTTTGAAAATAAGTTAAAAAAAATCAAATTTTGAGATTCTAGGTTCCTTTTACATTTTTCCTTTTGTTTTTGTCAAAAAATAGACATAATTCATATGTATTATTAAAAAAAAGAAGGTAATGAATGCAAATCCAAATTTCTTAAAGGCTATAGTAAGTCCATACGCCTTCTTCTAGGTTTAGATCAGTAGAAAACGAGTCCAAATGGCTCTTTTACTGTTAAAGGTTGCTGACCTCTTATCTATGATAAATGTGTAATCTGATATTTTAATGGTAACGTTTCTTAACCGTCTAGATTACAAACCCATGACTGCTTGATGTGTTTTTGTGAGTGCGTCTGACTTTGTCTCTCTTTCATCACCATCATCCATCACCAAACGGCCTCAGGCTGCAGCTTAGCTCAACTTTTTGCCAAAACCCGGCTCTCCTTGAACCTCTCAGTGCCTCCTGACGCTGTGTTTCTCCTGCAGGCAAAGGGTCATGGGAAGTGGCCTGTGAAGTGGTACGCACCTGAATGCATCAATTACTTCAAGTTTTCCTCCAAAAGTGACGTGTGGAGCTTTGGCGTGCTCATGTGGGAGGCCTTCTCCTATGGCCAAAAACCATACAAGGTTTGTATGTCGCTCCAGGTCACACACAGCCGCATGGCGCCCCCTGCTGGTCATACGGGTCATTGCAGCAGTGTTGTGATGTTTGGGTCAGTCCAGTTGAAGCTGGAAGACAGCAGACCAACAAACACCAACAACAAACAGGAGAGACACACAACACACATTCAATTCAGCTTAGACTCCACAAAATAGCAAGAAACATCTAACCAAGTTAAAACAAGAACCAAATCTTCTTAACTGCATTCTGATAATAGTCTATAGTAGTGATCAACAGATTACACGGAAGAGTTTGGCTGTAATTCTCCTGATTGAGGCTGAAACAGAGCAAATGGAGAGGAAAACTCCCTCCCACTGGAACTCTGCTTCCAGGAATTCTGGTCAAACCAGACCTTCCAAAGCCAACTATCAACAGATAAATAGTTTCCCTGAATCATTTTGTTCAGAGAGCTCAATTCATTAGTGGTGAAGCTCGTTAGGCTTCTATTGCCAAGGTTCAACAGACAGGAACACACCTGAAGGAGTGAATTCTTAAACAAAACGGAGTAATGTGTCATACTGAAAGAAGCAAACCTATTTCCTGAACTTCAGTAGTATTTGATGTTATTTGACGTTTTAATTCAGAGGTCTGCAAACTGAGGTTTTGGAGCCACGTGTGGCTCAATGGCTTTCAGTGCTAAATGTACATAGACAATAGGTTTGTTGTTTTGGTTCATTTGGTTGAGTAAGTTTTACATTTATGTTTAGATTTTAACATGTCAGAAAATTGATCTAAATTATTATAAAAGGTTTACCCAATTGTCTGACTGGTTTATTATTATAATCACTTTAAAGCTCATATTTTGCACAACATGCAAAGTAAGCATTCACACAAATATTTATTTTTATTGAAAGTTTTTTTTTCCAAAAATTAGATTAACACAATTATAAAAATAAAGCGCTAAAATGTCTGTAATTAACTAATCACAATTAATGATAATTTGACAGGCCTAAGTAAAATTGCACTCAGTTCCTGAGTCACCTAGAAGTAATCTGATTACTCATGATGGGAAAGCCGCCTCTTTCAGTGAACGTGTTGGTGACCTTCCACAGGGAATGAAAGGAAACGACGTCATGCAGATGCTGGAAGGCGGGAGGCGCATGGAGTCCCCGGCGAGCTGTCCTCAGGAGATGTACGAGATGATGCTGACCTGCTGGACCTACAAGTGAGTGGCGGGACATCCCGGGGCGCGGGCGCAACGCTGCCGGACGCTCAGACTGTCTTTTCTGGGTTTCAGGGTGGAGGAGCGGCCCAGCTTTGCCGTGGTTGAGCCCAGACTGCGAGAGTATTACTACGACATTGCTCACTGAGCCCTGCTTGGAGGAAGACTGTATGTGCACGCTTCAAACGGAGGAGGGCTCAAAGGGCGGAACGTTCTGGACCGGGATCAAACCGGTTCTGTCGGAGCGTCCATGAGCAAGGCACGTTTCTCTGCTCATCAGTGAGGAGGACGGCGGGCGGATGAAGAGAAAGAAATGCACAAATGACTGTTCAGAAAAGCTTCTAGAACGCAATATTATGCAAATCAGATGTTTAATGACTTTTCCTTCTTTGTTGAATGCAGATAGGATGAAATGTATGAATGCTTGCTGAGAGTAAAGCTGTGCGCAGACTGAACATAGGACTGTTTCTTGTCATCTTTGCTTGCATCGCATGAGGCGTCACCTCATGTCGCGGCTGTTCCATTGACTTAACATTGAAACTGGCCACCTCCGTCACGCGAATCACGTTGGGTGTGAATGCACCTTGAGAAGATACGCTGAAGATTGTCAAGAAAACGGTGTGAGAATCAATGTGCGAGAGGCTCATCAGATGCTCCATTCCTGCTCTGTTTACATCCCGTAGTGCCTGGCTACGGTGGCCGTTTTGGTCCAGTTGTTCTGCTCGGAGCACATTCAGACTGAGAAATCTCAGAGCGATCTGGAGCTCAGCCTGGTTTGAAATGAACCAAAACCACCTTGAAAGATGTGTCAGAGAGCTGTTCCTGGTCCCAGAATAGGGACAGTTTGGGTGAATTCAGACTGATAAAGTGTTCTGGATTATCAGGAGAAACGAACTCTGCTTCATTTTAAGCAAACTGAATGTGTCCAGTATGAATATATCCTTAAAAAGCTTTCTGATGCTGCAGAAACAAATTGACTTTAAGGATTCTCTAATCTGTAAAGTGTTTGGCTGATTAACAAAAGTCAGTGCAGTTTTAACTGATTTCATCTCTTAACTTAACTCATTGCCAGTGACGCTTAAACACGAAATCTTTAGTGTACTGTAAGTTTTCAACCATTAACACAATAATTCCAATAGATTCTGAAGGAGAAAAGCGGCGCAATTACTGTGTTAACAGTTGAAAACTTACAGTAGATCAAAGAACATAAACACTGGAGCTCCGGTGTTAAAGCGTTAAGGGCAAATGAATGAAAGAAGAAGCAGAAAAGGAACTAAAGTTTAAAAAAATAAACTTAAGCTTCACAAAAGGAAAGATAAACTGCATTTTTATAGTATCTGATGGACGGGTCAAAGATCAGCAGAACCATCTACAATCTGAGAAAGACAAACATCTCTCAGAACTTGCATGTAGCATATGGCTGAAATATTAGCTAAACTCTTAAATAGCCTAAAAAATTGAGAAAAGGCCAAAACAGCTAGCATGAAGCTGAAATATTTGCTTAAATGCCAAATTAAATTAAAAAAAAAACTGTTAAAGGATGACCAAACAGGGAAGTTGGATGCTGACTCCACCCACAGCCAAAATGTGAAAATCCAGTCAAAGAGGTAGAGCTTGGGGAACAGGACTGTTATTACTGGAGCTGCAGATCACGAGGTGGAACTTCTGAAACTTACTTGGTTTGACCAATCACAAAATTCAACTCTAATACATCAATTCCACCTCTAGGGGGCAGCACACAGAGAGTTCTTAAGATATTTTTAAGACTTGAACATTTTATTTTGATTTATCAAAAATGTGGTAATGACCAACAGACAGCTCTTTTAAAGCCCCATTTATAGAGTTTAACAGTCAAAACTTGTTGATTTAGGGTTTGGTTACTCTCTAAAATGTCTAATTTAGCCAAAACAGCTAGCATAAGGCTAAAATAATAGCTAAGCTCCAAATTAGCCTAAAAACTGAAAAAAAACCTAAATTAGCCAAAACAGCTATGATGTAGCCAAAATATTAGCTGAACTATAAAATAACAAAAAAAATGGTAAAATGTCTAATTTAACCAAAACATTTAGCATAAAGGTAAAATATTAGCTAAACTCTGAATTAGCCTGAAAAAATGAAAAAAGCCTAAATTAGCCACAACAGCTAGCAAGTAGCTGAAATATTAGCCAAACTCCAAAATATCCCATAAAATAGAGAAAAAGCCTAAAATAGCCAAAGCAGTCAGCATGTAGCTGAAATATTTTCTAAATGCCAATATAGCCAAAAAATAGAACAACTCATAAAATGTCTAAATTAGCCAAAACAGCTAGCATAAGGCTAAAATATTAGCTAAACTCCAAAATAGCCTAGTCATAAAAGCTAGCATAAAAAGAGCTGAATATTTTAATAGCTGAATGAGCTAAAGAGCTATGGATGTCCAAAAATATACAACAGAAAAACAATAATAAAGAAATAAAGAAAAAGTGATTCATTATAACACTGTTAAACCAATATTCTCTCCTCTCCCGTCATAGTTCAGAAAATAAAATAAAAAGATGCGTCTCCAATAGTGTGTGGGGGGCCGGGCCACCTGTGGAGGCGGGCTGGATTCGGCCCGTGGGCCGTAGTCTGAGGACCCCAGCTTTAAATTATATTCACGACATCAGATTCCATTCATGAGTTGAGTGTATTTTAGTTGCTAAAGCTTCACTGTGAATATTTAACATTCTGACATTATGTGTTCATAATCAAACTCAGCTCATGGGTCTTAAGCACATCATTTATTGATCAGCTCCTTCATTCATAAACAATCAAAGTCTGACAGATTTAACTTCAATCTGAGGATTAAGACGCGTTTTCTGATGACAGGCGGATATTTTCAGACACTTCACTTCATCTAGTTTTATTTAGCTCAAGCAGATCTCCATCATGGGGGAACATTTCACTGACGGGAAGCAGAAACATGGAAACACCAGGACCAGACCCAGGCCTCCTCCTTCAGGAGCTCTTCTTCTCCTCAAATATCAGGTTAGCTGTGGCTTTTTTGGCTGTGGAGAAAGGAAACATTTTAGCTGACGGAGTAACTAACCTGACAATCAAAACTCACGAGGAATCATGGCGGGATAACTTTAAGGCAGCAGGTTAACGCTGCAGGCAGGGCCTCCATGCTCACACCTGTTCTGACACCTGAGCTGTGAGTGTTACTTGAGCTCAGGTGTGAGCCCGTCTTCCTGCTGCTGCAGCTGGTTCTCACCTTCATCCCTGATCTTGTCGGCAGCGTCTGAAGCCGAGTCCTTCAGGTTCTTCATGGCGTCATCGATCCTGTTCTCGTTCTTCAGGAAAAACGGCCGGATGACGCGGTGATAGATCTGCACCGACCCGTTGGAGGGGGTGGGAGCCATGCACCAAACCAGGAAGGCACACTGTGAAGAGAGGACACGGGGGTGAGGAAGACCAGAGGGGGGTGAGGGGGTTCTTCTGGAGGTTCTGCACAACCCTCCCACTGAAAAAGAAGATGGTCTGATGGTCGTCTGCAGGCTGACAGCCTCATCCCTCATCTTCACTTTTCTGACATAAACTTCAGTTCCATCTCCTCCCCGTGGATGTGCAACTGCAGCTGTGACTCAGCCCCTCCCACAACTGAATTAGAGGAGAAAATCTGCTTCTCAAACTGTTTTAAACTCTCCATCAATCGTTGTAGTTTTGTTGACTTTTACAAAAACTGTGAGAGGGAGGGTTACTATAGGTCAGATACAGTATGAGGCGGAGTCTCCTCTTAGTTCTCTTAGACCAGGAGTCGTCAATCTTTGACAGTTAAAGAGAGATTTGGGCTCGTTTTCTACTGATCTAAATCTAGATGAAGCCGTAAAGTCTTACTTTAGCCTTTAAGAAATTTAGATTTACATTCATGACCTTCTTTTTTTATAATAAATATCAATTATGTCTATTTTTTGGCACAAACGAAGGCAAATAATATAGAAACCTAGCATCTCTCAAAATGTGATTTTTTTATAAACATTTGACAAAATCTTAAATAACTTATTTTCAAAATAAAAGCTGCTCTGTGCCAGGATCATCTCAGTGCAGCTCTGAACAGATAGTAACCAATGTTGTTTAGCATAAGATAATATGTGCTTTTAACTGATAAAAGATCAAACTTTTTACCAAAGTTTTTCTTTTCATATAAATCTGTTCATTCTGGAGGTAGAGTTGATCAAACAAGACGTCTTCAGGTCAACAGGATGTAAAAACCTACATAGTTTATCATCTATGTGAACCTCAGACATCAGTTTATACATTTAACTAATCTAAATTTAATAAATGATAAATAAGTAATTCTTACTTTAAAAAAGTGCTATTTTCTTTTCTCTTTTTTTTGTTCTTTTTCAGCAGTCTTTTACTGCTGGGTTTTGTTATTTTAGTTTGGGGTTGGATCTTGGTAGTCTTAGTTTACAGGCTTTACTTGTTTATTTTCAATATCGATATTTAACTATTTCATTTTGAAACCATTTTATCATATATTGGTCAATTGATCAACAACTTGTCTCAGACAGATTGATCTGGTTTGAACTATAAATCGATTCATCGATTGATCGTCACTCTCCTATGAAGTACTGCCTTGTGTGTTTTGGAAGACGTCCCGTCTCCTCTCTATGGACCGTCTGGTTCTTCTTGTCATAAATTCCAGCTCATATCGACTCATTTGATTGTTGATATTCTTGTGTCATATGACCTTAACACTTTACTTTAGTGTATTCAATATTAGTGTTAACAAAGTTAATAAAAACAAGAATTTATTCTAAGGACAACTAACTAAAAACTAAATAGGATTTATTGTCTTTTCTGGAAGATAAATAAAACTTTAAGTTACGTTAAGGACTTTTCTGACAACCAGATCCAATGACAATAGCAAATGTCAAGTTTTAAGCATAAAGCTGAAACATCAAAGTAAACTCAAAGTTATCAGCAAAGAAGAGTGGACATGCAGAAGAGACTGCAGTAGACATTGAACTTTCATATTTGAGACCCCTGTACTCGACGGTGGTAGTTTATTATGTTACATCGCTTCATTATGGACAGAGTTTAACATGTCCTGCTTTCAGCCTGTTTTTCAGTGACATTTCTGAATCATGCTGTGAAAATAAAGTTGTGTAAAGCATCATGATTGCTTAAGTCTTGTCTTAATATGCAAATAAAACTTACCATGACACAACACAATGTGTTGTGTCATGGTATGATTGTGAGTTTTAAAGGAGTCATTCCATGAAAATTCTACTTTTTGAGGTTTTAAGTGCATTATATTGTTCATTCCTCACTATAAAGAACCCCAAAGTGGTATTTTGATCCGCTGATGCATTTAAGAGTAATCCTACACCATTCTGCACCATTCCTACACTCAAACCGGATGAAGAGTCCAGACCTGTAAGTAAATCATGCGGTTTACCGTAAGCATAGAACGCAGCAGCTAACACTACGACTTCCACGCATGTTGCTCCTCACGTATAGATGATTTTGTATTATTTCATTAACTGTAAAGGTGTGTGGATGCATGATAACATTTTATGAGGGATGCCTCATGAAATGGCATTTTCTCTGTGTGTAAAAACAAATACTCAATGTGTCTTCAGGATCAGATTGTGGGTCAGGAGTGTAAGGCTCCACAGTCTGCAGATCCATCTTTAAAACGAGTTTAAAGGACTCAGAGGTTTACAAGCAAGAACAACGGAGGCCCTCTACAGGCAGGCTCAAGGATGATGTCAAGAAATGGGCGGGACCAACAAGGCGGAGCATCAGAAATCGAGTCGTTTTACTTCTGGGTATTAAAATGGTCCATAAAAATGACTCATATTTCATAAATAATTAGATTTTCAGTGTTCCAAAGGTAATCTATGATCATATCGATGGATATAGTTTACTCTCAAAGGCTTAAGAAAATCACGGTACGACTCCTTTAAACTGATTCTGAAGAGCGTCAATCTTTTCATACACACCTTTGTAATAAACCAGAGATGTTTGCTTGGGATGCCTGACTGCACAGATTGACCAAAAGGCAGAAACTACCCGGTTAAAGAAACCACAAGTCTGTACCTTTCCAATGTAGTAGAATGGGAACCAAGACAGGAAGATGTCAGCGAAGAACTCCGCCACGCTGAAGACCCCGTACACCACCCAGTAGGTGAGCCACTTGGT
The DNA here is from genome assembly GCF_002922805.2 of Oryzias melastigma. NCBI lineage: Eukaryota > Metazoa > Chordata > Actinopteri > Beloniformes > Adrianichthyidae > Oryzias > Oryzias melastigma. The sequence continues at coordinate 18,213 of NW_023417232.1, read as the reverse complement.
GTCATCCTCCTTGGTGGCGCTTTCAATGGCCTTGATTCTGGAGAGACACGGCTGATGTCAGAGCAGCTCCACTGAAAACTACGGTGGCCCAGAGGCTTCAGTTGAAAACAGCACCATCACTTCTCCTAACAGAATCCTGAAGCACAAACCAACTTCCTGCAGCTTTAGTGAGGTCAAAATTACAGTTTACAGATCGTGCAAAAGCTGCGTGTGCGCGTGCTGGAATTTGTTTACCAATACATTTTTCAACATGTTGTCCCCCCTCTGGGCACCCATAGAAAACAGCTGATCGTTGTTGACTTCACTCCTGCAGAATCTGCACATGCGCGGTCCAGTCTCATTTCTGATGATTCACGGCAGCTGCTTTTCACAATAGAACACATGCGCGTGCGCAGACAGTGGCATTTGTGGTCAGTAGAGGCTCCTCCCGTTCAGGTTGAGCCCCCCCCCCCAGCTACAAACGAGGATGCAGAAATGATCGTGTCAGCGAGCGCGCACGCGGGGCAATAACGGCGCCTTCTGCCTCGCGGAGGGGTATTTCGGAAGATCAAAGCACTCACGAGATGTAGGCGGGGTACAGGAAGCCGATGAGGTTGCACAGCAGGGAGGCTCCGTACCCAACCACCAGGTACACCGCGATGATTCCGATCACACCTGGAGGGGTAAAAGCACGCGCGTCACCGTCTGACGACATCATGTATCACAAAGCGATGCTGAGCCCCCCGCGGGCTCTAACGGGCCGGCGCTCGGATGCTTCCCCGCACAGACTCACCGAGAGCGATGTACGTCCGGCTGACTCCGCTGCGGGCCTCGAGTTGGGCCAGGACGGCCGTCAGCGCGTTCTCCTTCTGGAGGAAGCGCTCGAAGCGCTCCCGGAGGCCCTGCGCCATGACTGCGGAGATGAGAATCACTGAGGAAAGTCTGCCACACCCGACTGACTGCGGCGCGCATGCGCAGAGCATCCTCGGAGAGCACCTTCAGAATAAGAGCATCGCTGGAGAAGATTTTCACACAAAGAGTTTAAACTGAATCATTGATGAATTTGACACACAATTAACCAATAATGCCACTCAGAGGCTGGCTGTCACACACCAATATAATGTTAGTGTTAATTTTATTTTCAAACATTAAACTATTTACACACAGTCAACACCAAATCTTCATGAAATAACACAACAACCCCTCCTGCCCAGAACACTGACTGATGATGACAAATAAGCTGTTACACACCTATGTGTGTGAAGTTTGTTCTCCACAATCCAACTTCTTAAAAATCTTCATGGACAGAACTTCCTCCAAAATCCTGATTCTTTCTCCTTCCAGTTCACCAAAGACTCTTTGAGCTAATTCTCCAATGTTTATTGACTGTGATCAATACATTCAATCATTGGTTTCTCAGAGTTCTTGATAAAATAATCAAAGCTAACATCAAAATGCTCTTTCATTGATTTACAATCCTTTCCAACTGCGGTCAAATGAGCCGCCGTTCACATTTCCGTGGTCACATCAAGAAGCTCCGTGGAGTCTGGTGGAGATTTTCCAGCGTTCTCAGTCCTGCTACCGTAAGTATTGGATGAAACTCACACCAAAAATCCAGTGACAGCCTTTTTAATGATGAGTGTCAAACAGAGGGAACGGGTCCCTGGATTTGAACTCATGACCTTTCAGCCTCAGGACAGACACTCTACTACAATGTCACTGAACTACAGGAGGTAAACTATCATTCAGTTCATGAAACTTGTTAGATTAAGTAGGACTGCCCAACCCTGCACCACAAGTCCACCACCCTTCCTGCTTTCTAGTAGTCCCTGCCCTGTTTGCTGATGATTACCTGGATCAGGTGAGTTTAGTCATCCAGAATGACAAAACTCCACTACCATGGAATAATGTTGGAGTAAACTAACCCGTCTACTTTATTGCTCAAGTCATAGCGCTAATCCTGCACTAATAACACCAATAAAGCCTTTGCTCTTTTGGTTTGTGTTTATCTGTGGGTTACCCTGAAACTTTTGGTGTTTGAGTCAGAGTATATCTGATAGGGTTGTACATATTCTTTTATCAAATATTTGCTTTGAGTGATTTTAACTTCTCTTTCTTTAATCTTCTTGCTTGACATTGTGTACAGCTCAGTATTAGGAAACTGGAGCCAAGCTGAAGGCTGTGAGGAGCTGATGTAATGCAGATACTTGAAGATACTGGTGTCACAATATTCTGGTAAAAACATGTGAGTAACAGAGCAGCGCCACTTTTGAATGCACGTCACGCAAATGCTGTTCAGAATCCACAAACTTTTAATCCATCATTTTTTTCACAAGTCTCCTCCCAATGATGCTTGAGGAGTTAGGAGGCGATAGATTGAAATCCCTAGGAGGAGTTTAAATTTGTAGCTGGTGTTAAAGGGAATTTTTTTTTTCTTACCTCTTTTTTTGACCTCTTTCTAAGGTCAAAGGTCAACAAAACTTTGGCTGTGGTTGTTGTCTTAAGATGGGGGCATATGTGTGAAATGATGTAGTAATAGCTCAAACAAATGCAGGAAAATGTGAAAAAAATGCAAAATTTTACATTTTGCCACAACATGGCCGCCAAACTGTAAGTCCAGTGGCCATCCCATAATAATATCATAACTTCCTCTGAACGTCCCTGACTTGTGTTTTGGTTTGTTTGTGGATTTTGAAAAGTTCTAGAAATTTTTATCCTAATAATTTTTTGATGTTTTTTGCTGCTGTGATGTCATCTTTTCTCTTTTTTGGGTGGGGAGGTTATTCACTATGTCAAAAAAGATTCTCAACAGGTACAAGTAGGTTGGGGCAAATTTTAGTGAGTTTTTGAGTAAGTGGCGAGGGCAACATCTTTGCTCAAATGGGCAATAAGAAAGAAGAATTGCTGAGACTATCTGGTCCTTGCAGTCAAGAAAGAATACAGGAAGTAACCCTTCAACACCATAGCGCCAGAGTTCATGTTTTTTGATTTACTGCAACTTTTCAACCAATGTAATTCCAGCAGATTCTGAAGGAGAAAAGTGGCGTGAGCCGTTAAAGATTTTGTGTTTAAGTATCACCGGTTACGTTGAAGAGTTAAGTAGAATTTTGAGTGATGTTCTCTTATGTTTGCTAGTGTTGCTCTGGTTCAGTTGTCATAATAAACAGAATAAACATTTATTGAACACTACATTTTTAAAACTTTGAAGACGTAACTTTTTAACAGCTGATAGCCTGCTAAAATATTAGCTAAATGCCAAATCAGCCTAAAAAAAATCTTAGTTAATGCCAAAATAGTCCGTAAAGCTAGCAGAATGACAAGGTTTTAGAACTGTAACATCAATATAAATATGAATAACAAAAAGGCAGGAATATTATTCCAGAATAAATCAACTTAAACCTTGAATAACTTTCAATATTTTACTCTCCATAAAATATATATTTTGTCATATGATACAAGTTAGAAATATGTGCAAGATAACATTGGACCATTAATAATAATAAAATAAAATGATCTGGAGGGCCGGATAGCAGCTGGGTGGCTCAGTGGGCTAGGTGAAGGGCTGACACGCAGGAGCCCTGGGTTCAATTCCCAGGGTTGTCCACTGATCCCCACCCAGATTGGGTCCTTAGCATAGACTGTATAAAAAATAACTGGACAGAGCAAGCCCCCCTACTTCCGTGTTCCATATAGGAAGTACCACTGGGTTGCAAAAAGGCCAAAGTCCCATTGACTTCCATTGAGAAACAGACAGTTATTTCTCAGTCATTTTATATGTCAGAATAATCATTCTTCCTCTGCTGCTTTCTGATTAACTTCTTTTTTCTAATCATAATTTTTTTAAAGATTTTTTTCCATTATCACAAGTTATTAGAGTTATAAATTGACCAATCAGATGGCTCAATAAGCGTTTGTGGGTCTGACGTCGAACGTCTGGGGGGTTTGAGTGACAGATGACGGGTAGCCAATGGGAGCAGACTTCATCAATGGGTCCGTGAAGACCTTTTAACACCTACTTTACAATTCAACAATGTACCAATCATTGTCCTACTGTTGTTTTCCTCAATGGAATGTACCGATGCAGCAGTTTAAAACAACAAGAGGAGCATGCTGTCGACATTTTTAGATGAGGATTTACTCTGTAGAAATAGATTTCACTCTGAGGTTATGTGCTTTGGACTTTTTTGTTTGTTTAACGTTCGTTTTTCTTTATTTCACTGTTTTGGTTGTAGCTTATAAATTATACGTTGTGTATCATACGGAATGGTACAGCTCCTCCATAAAATCACCAACCAAAGTTTTATGTTCACAGAACTTTTCCAGCTTGCAGCCTGAATTAGATGCAGACATCTCCTGTGAGGAGCACTAGACAAACTTCAATGGATGTTGTCGTGTTTTCAAACAGAAAAAAGATCCAACTGTTCACTTGTTAGGATGGTTATTTATTTTAAAGACCGCTGAACGCGCTTCTCACGTGCATCTGATCAGACTGTAACGT
>NW_023417232.1:0-3154 GCF_002922805.2 Oryzias melastigma | reverse complement strand
ATACTCCCACGAGTGCAGAGAAGAGGTTTCACGAGTGTGCAGGAGGAGCGGCCGTGGAGATGGTCCTGGAACCTTCCTGGTGTGTGTGGAGTTTGGTATACGCTCTTTGGAGACTTTTGTCAGAAATTTAACACATTAGCAAACGCTGGTCGTTTTTTTTATTCCTTTTCCTGCAGCCCAGTTCTGATTTCAGAAAACCAAAGGTGTAAATCCCTGCTGAGCTGCTGATTCATGCTGACTGACCTGTGGATGTGGCTCCACAGACCTGCAGTCTCCTCCAACGGTTCTCTGCGACTTCTGCGGTCAGCTGTTCGAGACGCGGAAAGCCCTGTCCTGCCACGTCCGTGCCCACCTGCGCCAGCTCGGCCTCACCTGGTCGATAAGGACCTCTCCCATCGACCTCCTCAAAGAGGTCATGCTGCACGGCGAGGACAGGAAGAGCAAGCGGCCGTGGACTCCGCAGGCCTCCAAAAAGCCCCGGAGGAGCCTGTCAGCAGAGGACGGAGCTTCCACCTCCTGCACATCCCCTGTGGATTATTCCATGAAAGACAAGTCCCCGTCGGGGAAGGCTGCGGTGCCTCGTATGGGTAAGTCTTCCGACTTCTAGAGCACGAGTTCAAACGGGCTGCAAACGTTAATGATTGGCAACATTAAGGTTCTCGTCATTAGTGGTTCACAGCTCTCAAAGCCAATGACACTCTTCCAATTGGACAAACGAACACTTCAGAAACATCCACTCTTTAAGTCTTTAGCTTTGTTCTGGAAAGAAGAATCATGTGCACTTTAACCAGGTTACTATCAGTTCTTTAGAGTATTTTGCTAAGCATCAGGTATTTAAAAAACACTCGTTTTTAAGCAAATTAAAGGCTCAAGGAAACCTGGCTACTTGAGGTCGATTTTTTAATTTATTTTTTAAACTGAAGAATCAGTTTCCTTTAAGCAGGGTTCTCCAACTCAGTTTCCCTTGGGGGCACTGAAGGCAGAGTCTGGCTGAGGCTGGGCTGTAGGGCTTCTATCTGTGCCAAAAATATGTTTTTGTATCAACTGTCTATTAGGGGTGTGCCATAATATCGATATTGTGATATATTGCGATATTTAGTCCTGCGATCGATTCTCGATGGGTTCTCACCAAGTATCGATCTTATATTTTCATTTGAAGAGGCTGTAGCGCTGAGCATCTGAGTTGCGTGACGGAACTGTTGAGCAGCAACAATCGTATGGAGATGGTCTACCAGAGACATGAGAACTTACACACATGGGGGACGGAGGACTCCATTGGAGTGAGGTTCCTGAACACGTGACTTCTTTGAGTCCTGGTTGCATCAGAAACACACATGTTGTCAGATGAAATCTGCAGCTCTAGACATCTCTGTGTGCATCGGATCACTCTGTCAAAGGTGTCTGCCCACTAGCAGCTATCATCCAAGTGCTGGACCTGAAATGTGGATTCTGTCCCAGTGCAGATGTGGTGTGAGCGCTAAGCGTGCACAGGTACACCTCTCTTCTGGACCAAATGGCTCCATAAGCCAGGTGGTGAGGGTGGGTGGAGTGTGTGTTCTCTGTGACGACTAAAACGCCGTTTCTCCTGATTCTCCCTGCACCAGACACCTCCTGTGAGCTCTGCGGGTTTGACTTTGAGAACCGTAAGGCGCTGGCGAGCCATGCTCGGGCTCACCTGCGACAGCTGGGCATATTTGAGTGGAGGGCAGACGGCGCCACCTCGCCCATAGAGCTCCTCAGTGAAATCATCCAAAAAGATCCTGCCAGGGTGACCGAAATAACCAAACGCTACCGCTTTGGAGACCTCTACATCAAAAAGGTGGGCTGTGCTCCTGACGTTCTTCAGGAAAGTCGGACGATTCTGACCTAAAGCTGACTGCTTTCCTTTAGGCCCAGAGAGCCCAGAGATCTGCTTCCCCCTCCGCATGCCCGGACTCTGGCGCTGCGGCCGGTGGAAGCAGGAGGACGTTGGTGCAGCAGGAGCTCAAGGCCAGCAGGAAGGACCACAGCAGCATGAGCGTACACACTCCAAAAGGTGAGGGAAGACAAAAAACCGCACAGTAGGAGGTCTGTCCTTGTCTTCAACTGACTCTCCTCTCTTTAGGGGTCCATCCTCTGAAACACGGAGTGTCGTCGGGGCAGGATAACCGGAGCTCGCAGCGGCCGCCCCGCTCTGGCAGCATCCCCGCGCTGCTGCCAAAGCCCCCCCTCACCCCGCTGGTCAAACTGGTTGGGAAGATGTACTCCCTCAAGTGCAGGTGAGTGGCTGAGGAGGTGTGGTGTGTGAGAACAGGTGAGCAGGTGGACTTAAGCAGCTTTAGGCTCTGGTGCTACACAAGAAACAGGAGTTTCTCAAAGTTTCTGTTTACACTCCAAGCTGTTTGTCCTTGGTGAAGATGGCAGCCGAAGCCCAGCTTCACTAACGTAGGAACTAATGTCTGGAAAAAGACAAGATGTCGCTGCTGTTCTTCATTTGTGCTCCAGCGGTGGAGCCTTGGAAAGAGGTTCTCCAGTTACTTTAGTCTCTGTGTTTGGTTTAGTCCTCAGACCTCTGAATGTCTCCTCTGTGAGGTTAACAACAGTCACTTCTGTTCTTGGTCTGGTTTTTGTTCTGTGTTGTGGTGTGTTTTGTGTTGAGTTTTGAATTTTGTTCCATTTCGTCAAATCAGACTTTATTTATAAAGCATTTTCTATACAACACTAACGTAAAGTATTTTTAGAAGCCTAAAACAATTAAAGATGAAGTTGCACACCACACAGAATGCACCCCCCCCCACCACACACAACATAATAAAACATAAATGACATAAGTAAGACTCGAAGTAGGAATAGAAACTGAAGAGGAAACCTGACCTGACGTGAGGAAATGATATTTTTGGGATGTTCCAACATTGCTCACCATTTTAATTGCACTAATAGTGTTAGGTTAGGGTTGTGAGGAGAGTGTAAACAAAGGGATGATGGGAATTTAAGCCAGGCTCACTCCACACCAACAGACACCAACACAACTCAGAGGGGAATTTCTAATAAACTGCTGCAGAAACTGTCTTAGAATACGACACAGGTGTTTTTTGGTTAAAACCAGCATCATTATAATTAAAAGACCTCTGAGAACACTTTAATAATTGTCCAAAAGATGATCAGAGTGGAACTT
>NW_023417231.1:19442-19990 GCF_002922805.2 Oryzias melastigma | reverse complement strand
ATCAAACGAGTAAATCAACAAACACCCTCACCTTTGTTGCTTTGTGTACTATGTCCCGCCCAGAAGCCAAGCCCTGAGACAGAGATCTGGCTGCGATGAACGCTCTTGAAACCTAGATGTGGAACCAAAACAACAGCAAAAATAAAGCATAAAACTTATTCAGGCCACAATGTTGAGCCTTTTTTTAAATCTATGTACGCACTTGTACTCTGAGTTTGCGAGGCACGTCCCCAAAAGGCTGCAGCTGTTCAGCGTGTTTGCTGACACACTCCAGATAGTCTTCACTGAACTGGTACTGTGGGTTGACCAGAGAGAAGACCCGCTCCACCAGCCTGGACCAGAAATCTGAGAGGACCTCGGCCAGGCTCACGCTGCTTCCTGCAGAAAACAACACAGCGAAGCAAGACTTCATCACATAAATGTGTTTAGTGTGCATCTGTGAGGTTGAAGTACCTAAACTGTTAAAAGAGTGATGCATCTTATATTTAAAAAAAAAAAAAAAAAATTATTAGAAAATAAAGAAGTAGGTGGACATCTTGAAAGAAACA
>NW_023417231.1:0-13472 GCF_002922805.2 Oryzias melastigma | reverse complement strand
CCATCCTGACACAAAACAGCCACTTAAGGATATAAGTCTGGGGCAGACGGAAAAAAAAGATTCGGAGAATAAAATATTTAGGAAATGAAATAATTCATGGTTTCTTTTTTTCTGAGGAGCAGAATAAACTTCCGGACTGAGTTTTTACATCAGCGTCTCCATTGACCGCATCCACCTTCCAGGGAGACTCTGTGCTGGGCTCTACATCAGACTGAAAGAGGCGCTCCCGGAGCTCAGCATCATCTGACGCACAAGCGTCAAACAAAATGAGCTCAGCCAGGGGGAATACCGGAAACAGTATGTCTTCAAAATAAAAGTATCTAGTTTTAAACGGAATTAGCAAAGTCAAAGCTCTAAATAAATAAATACATAAATACATAACGACGTGTTTGGTAGTATCTATCCACACACGGTATGACTCTAAATTTTAATAAACCCATATTAAAAAATATCATTTTTTTAGATTAAGGATCACAGTAAAACAGATCATAAAGTTCTCTTTTTAATTTCTCATAAGAATATGCCAAATTAATTATGTTTTTTTCCTATAGAGCTTTGGAAACTTAATTTTGACACCAGAAACTGCTTTTAAAACGATCTGAACTGAATTTAATGAAACTTTTTTTTGTCCTTCTCAAAACTTTAGGCACCCCGCAAAAAATACTAATGGAAAAAAACATTTTTTTTGTAAACTCTGAAAGTAAATACTAAAAGACAAAACTCTTAAGTATAATGATCAAAACTATTATTAAACCAACATGTGATAGATTTTTTGTATGAATTTAAATATTACATTTTAAAACTAATAATAATCTAAATTATCATTAAATCAACGTGTGATTTAGTTATTTTGCTAAGTATTTAACAATAACGTTTGCTCTTCTTAATTTTTAATGATGTTTTTCGCTTTTTATAAATTTGGCAGTGCTTCACGAATAAGTCAATAACTGTGACGTCTCAATCCAAAAGAACCAATCATTTCCTTTAGATTGATTTAGACTGGCCAATCAGAAGTCTCTGTGCATTCGCGCCCTCGGATATCCAGGAGGTAAAAAAAAGTCTTACCCGGCGGTCAATATCAGGTTTTTGCCGATAAATATTTTATATACATATATGTTCTTTGGTGAAATATTGTTTAAATCTGAATTATTAGCAGTTGTTGTCGTTATTTTTTTGCGGGATTTAATATTATACTGTTTCAAATGAGCTAATTTCTCAAGGATGATTCAGCAATTTTTTTAATCCTTGAAAAAAACGAACTCTCCCGCTAGCTTATTTTCCGCCATGTTTTACGGTATTTTCGTTTATTATTGTTAATTCTGCCTCCTCTTCCTTACAGTTGCTATATAAGCCTGCGAAAAAGAAGAGTTAATAGAGAATCTGTCGATCAACATCGTGTTAAGATCCTCGGCACTCATAATGGCCTCGATGGCCAGTGGCAGCTCACTTGTGGACAGGTAACGTTAGCTAAAGCTGTATTAGACATGTGTGCAGTTTTTACGTGTAATTTATCTGTGATCTTATCATTAGGTCCACGTGGAACATTTTTTGTCGAATTTGTTTTGTTTATGTGCACATAGTCACTGACACTTTAAATTAAAAACCAGGGCGAATGTTCCCCAATACACCCCTCTCTGGACAGGTTTTGGTTTATTCCAAAAAGGAAACTTTCAGTGAATAAACTTTATTGACAAATTTATGAACACAAACTAACAAAAAGGAAATTAGATCGTATTTACAATCATTTACAGCTTGAGAGCAAAGATTAGTTAGTTTTATTTATTTTAAGGTAACTTTGACTAATTTATCAGTATCCATATTCAAATTACTAAGATGAAAATATTATTATTAAGTCAGTGGGCCAAAAATAATTTCTGCACATTTTTAGAAATGTACAAGCAATTAATGCTAAAATCATAACTTGCATGTTGTTTTACCTTTCTCCTGAAAAAATGCTGCATGTTAGTTTTTACAGTGGCTGTCAATATATATTCTTTTGATGCAAAAATTGATTTGTAAGAAACATTAAATGAAACATAATTTCAATGTTCAAAAATCAGTTACATTCTTTTTGTCGGTTTACCAGAGCTGAAACCGCTCCACTTTTAGCAATCCACTAATGTAAAGCCCATGGACTCTAAAATCCTGTTCCTGGAACTTTAAAGAGAAAGCATGTAAAATATAGATTTTTTATGTGAAGTTATACATTTATATACATAAATCCGAGTTGCTTTAAATGTACTTGTTTTGTTATAAAAGAAGTCATGGTTAGCTGCAAAAATTTAGACAGGAATGATCTAACTGGGTCAACTTTGACCCTCTGGCTTCGCTTTGGGCTCCTCTGAGCTAACCAGTTCTCTATGCATGTCACACAAAAGTTTAACACTTGAGAAATTTAAAAAAAAAACAGATTTATGAGTTGATTGAGGATGATACAATCACAATCTGTCTTATGAACTAATTTCTCTTTTGCAGATAGCCAGAGCCAAACAAAAACGCAGAAAATACTCGTCTCGGTTTAAGATAATCAATTAGTCTCTTAAGATGTTTGAAGACCGATTAAAATTGTGTTGTGCCTTTTGGCCCGTCCAGTGTATCATATACGTTAGAAATAAGCTCTTTCTCCAACAGCTTTTTTTAGTTGGCTCCTGATTTTTCAGTCTTTGAATAAAGAAATGTTCAGAAATATAGTTTTAAACTTAATTTTCTTTACATATGTCCTCCATATTGAGGAAAAATCCACAAAAACATCTGAAAACTCAATTTTCATCAGTGTGTTTTTATGTTAATAGTAGTTGGCAAAGTAACACCTAGTTGGGTTGAGGTTTTAGAGCAGGGGTGTCAGACTCAATCGCACAAGGGGCCAAAATCCAAAACTTATTTTAGGTCACGGACCAAATAGGATAAGCATTTATCGAACACTCTAAAATTACATTTTAAAACTTTAAAACTGTAACTTTTCAATATAATTATGAACTAGATATATAGCATTACCTGCGATCATGCTAGTTTGAATTCTGTAAGCTGAATTTGGCAACTGAAGATGCTGAAATTGATAGTTAAAAACGCTGATCTGACCCCAGGACCTTGACTTTGACACATATGTTTTAGACCATTTAAGTGTCTTTTTTTCTTTGTTTGTTTCATGTCAGTCTTGAGGAGTTGGACTCTTCAGACTCTGGTAGTACTTATGAACCGCAGCAGAATGCCAAAAAGAAGAAACAAAAAACCCCATCATGGCCACAGGTAATTTTTTTAATGTTTTCTCATCATTACATTATTCTTAAGAAAAGCCCTTATGTAAAAAAGTAATGCATAAATAAAGTTTTTTGTTTGTTTTGTTTAAAGTTCACAAGTGTTTCTCAGCTGTAAAGTGAAGATGATGCTTCTCATATCTGAGATTGCCACCAGTTGCACTGTTTTTATCAAATTACTTCAATCATTTTTAGCCCAAGAAACCCAGGCATAATGCTGCATCGAGGGGGACGCCCAGCAGCAGCAGCAGCATTGCAAACCCAAGTCCTGAAAGTCCATCCCCCCAGGAGCAGGCACGCTCCCAGACCAGATCCAGATCTATACCAGAAAGAAACACAAATGAAAGCAACAAAGCAATCAGTGCAAAGGAGATCTTCGATGCTATCTCCTCTGGAAAGGCAGCCATAGTGGTGAGCAAACTGGAGGGAAGGTGAAAGGTAGTAACAGAAATATGTCACAGTGCTACTATTGCTGAGCAGAATATAATTTATATTAGGATTGTTCTATGGTTAATCTCAGCTAGAAAGTCTCTATGAGCTGGTTGACCTTTTCTGAAACTCTCATTGGCTGCTCTCTCCCTGTTGATCTTTAGACGGTGGTGGACGAGTGGCTGGACAGCTACAAGCAGAGCCGAGAGAGGGGCCTGCTGGTCCTCATCAACTTCATTATTCAGTCCTGTGGATGCAAAGGTCAGAGGTCAAGGTGGCTCTTAGGGGACGGGGGGATTGTAATTTGTAAGATTATCTTTCCAATATCAGTTGAGGCGGTCATCTGTGGTATTGATCTCACACTAAAAGCAGGATTCAAATGTAATCCTCCGTCTGTTGACAGCTGCTTTAATATTTACTGAGTAGAAGGAAAAAAGAAACTTGCGTTGTAAATCAAACATGTAGGGAAGTGTTTGATGTCTGTTCTAGTGCTTTTTTTTCTCCTAGGTGTGGTCACTAGAGAGATGTTTGACAGCATGTCCAATGCTGAGGTCATCGGCACTCTTACAAAGGAGTTCAATGAGGTGAGGAAAGAAAAAGCTCCTGTTCAGACGTAGGTAGAGTTTATTATGCTGCGTTCACAATGAAACCCATTTACATATCTAATTTGTGTTGGATGGCTCTCTATAGATGCACTTGTCCAAAAATGTGTTTATAAGCTTGTGTGGGAGGAGCTACTGCAGAGTCTCCAGGGGGTCTTAAAAGCGTTAAATTCATACATTTGGAAATAATACCTCAAAGCGTAACCAAACATGGAAATTGGAGACTGACTCCATCCACAGCTGAAATGTCAGAGGGGTGGGGCTTGGGGGGCAGGACTGTTATCATTACTGGAGCTGCAGACCATGATGTGGGACTATTGAAACTTACATGGTTTGACCAATCACAAAATTCAACTGTAATATCTAGTTTCAACCTAATTACCACACAGAGGGTTTTTGACTATATTTTCAAGAATTAAACAAGCTTATTTTAATTTGTAAAAAATGTGGGAATGACCAACAGACAGCACTTTTAAAACTCCATTTATAGAGGTCTTGAATTACGATATTTTAGCCTAGGGGTCTGCAACCGTCACCTTTGAAGAGTCCTTTTAGTTGATTTTCCACCCACTACAACCCAATAGGAACCACAAAGTCTTCCTTCACCCTTTAAAAAAATAAGACACTGTTTTATATTTATGCTTTTGTTACTACTATAATAAACATAAATTAACTGTTGTTCATTTTGCTTTAATAAGACACATACATTAAAAGAAAAAAGTTTTTTTTTAAGTTTTGACAGAAGTTCCTTTCAAAATAAAATACATCCTGTCACATATGATCATCTGTGCAGCAAATGTAGAAGTAGAAAGTTTAATATTAGCAGTGATTAAACAAAATAGCTAGACATGTAGCCAGAATTGTTAATCTAACAAACCAAAGTAAATCCTGTCATATTTTTCTAACACATCTAAAATCCCTTAATTTTTTTAAAAAATAGAAAATTCAATTAATAATCCGGTCCACCTTAATACTGGTTGTGCTTATTGACGTCCATTTTCTTTTTTTTTCTCTTTTTTTTTTTTTTTCTTTTTTTTAGTGCAGGACGCACAAAACTGTGTCAAAATGTTGTAGTTTGACTTATGATACACACTGTTCTTCAACTGTTTGTTAATGCGTTAAAGTCTGAGTCAGTTTACTTTTTTTCCCCTTTACTACTTTCTCACTTCTTATGTCAGAGATAGAAACTTATTTTATTTTTTAATAAAAGAGCCACAATGGATTGGTAAAAAAGGAAAAAAGGAGCTCTAGGTTTCAGACCCCTGTCTTCGCCTTAAAATTGTGCTGGTAGAAACTTCTCTTTTTCTAATTTCTTGTCATAAAACATTTCTTGTAATAAAATGGGGAAAAGGCTAAGAAACTGGCCTTAATTTTTGATATAAATGACATTTCAAAGGTGTTTAAAAGTCTGAAATTTAACTTGAAGAAACTTGTAGGAACCCTGGCCTGTACTGTCTAAAGCTTTTAGCCTCATCACTACATGTTAGCTCTGATTGTATCTCTCATTTACGATGCATGGAAGACACGGATGATGTTGAGAAATCAGTTTTATTTTTTTAGAGCTCTACAAAATCATTGGTAATCGCATCTCCATGTCTGGGTTCAGACTTTTACAGTATGATGAGGTTCATTATCTACTGCTTGAGCCTCGTCTGAATGACGGCTGCTTTCAGCCTTTTTATTTGTGACCCAGTTTGATGACTTGCTGTAGAGCATTAATCCGAGGAGAAAATAAAAATAATTTTAGTGGAACTTTTTATTCTTGTCTCGATACAAATAAGATAAATATCAAAATGTGTCACAATGTCTGAAATGTGCTGCTGCTAGACCGCAGCCCCAACACTCAAAACAGACTGCAGGACCTCTGATGACACCTTGAACTAACATTGAAACTGGACACTCTTGACGCACGAATAGCGATTGGTGTAAATGGAGCTTTAAAATGAGTCCTAACATTTGTCTGCTTTAGATTTGTTTCCTATATGTCAAATTTCCTAAATAATGTCAGTAAAGGCTTGACATAAATCATGATTAAACAAACTTATGGTTTTAAGGAATGGATTGATGAGAATGACTTCCCACTAATGTTTCTGTCGGCAGCAAAAAGCACAGGTTTTACCTCCACAAAGCTTTGTTATAATAACATTTGTCATCCTGTCTTGCCAGACTTCAATTAACTACCCTCTCAGCACTCCAGGCCCTCAGATGAAGCATTTCAAAGCCGGTCTGTGCGAGTTTTCCCGGGTCCTTGTGCGCTCTTGTCGTAACAGCATCATTTTTGACGAGTACATCTTCCCCTCGCTGCTGGCTCTGCTCACCGGGCTGACGGACTCACAGGTCCGGGCCTTCAGGCACACCAGCACGCTCCTGGGTAAGGACGCTACTTGGTCACAGATGCAGCAAATAGAAAGTAGAGAAAGAGGCAGAGCTGGAGGTAGCAAAGGTGAACATGTTGAGGTGGGAGTCACCAGGATGGATCAGGGAATCAGATGGAGACAGCTTGGACATGTTGAGAGGAGGAACAGTGAGGATGTTGGTAAAATGATGCTGAAGCTGTAACTTCTGGGAGGTTCATGGATGCAGTGAAGGAGGTTTGTGTGAGTGAGAAAGATGATTTGCTGTGGCGAACCCTCAAGGGAACATCTAAAAGCTAAAGAAGATCTTGGTTCACAGCATTTTTCAAAAATGTCTGTCTTCAGTGTTATTTTTAGTTTGAATCCTTTCTCCCCCAGATTAAATCCATTTCAAGATTCTTCTTAATCCTTATTTTCCTCCCCTAGCTTTGAAGGTGATGACGGGGATGGTGGAGGTGGCTGTCACAGTCTCTGTTCAGCTGCAAACCACCCAGCGGCAAATCGACACAGAGAAAAGCAAGAACCCTCAAATTCGAGCCTCTGACAAACTGGAGGAGCTGCACGCCACCATCAGCGAGGTGACGGGCGCAAACTCAAAAGCACTGACCTCACTGCAAATGATGCTGCATCCATTTAAAAAGACCAGTGTACATTTATTGTGTAATAATTATTTTCATTATTTTGTTTTATAAAGGTTCTATTGAAATGTTTCATGAGCAACCTCAACATTTTTGATTTTTGTGCTACTATAATTCACCAAATCCTTAATTAAGTTTATCTGTGATGGACCAGTTACAGCTAGAGTTGCCTCAATGCACTGTTACAGTCAAAAAAGTATCAAACTGAACTTTAACTAGATATATAGCATTACCTCTGATAATGCAAGTCTGAATGCTGTGAGCTGAATGTGGCCGCTGAGTAATTAGCAGAAAATACTGAAACTGATAGCTTGCTAAGGTATTAGTTAAATGCTAAACTAGCCAAAAAAACTGGAAAAATATCTAGTTTTGCCAAAACAGCTAGCATAATGCTAAAATATTAGCTTGACTCCAAATGATCCTAAGATTTTAAAAATGTCTAATTTTGCCAAAACAGTTAGCATAATGCTAAAATATTAGCTAAAGTCCAAATTACCCAAAAGATATTAACAAAAGTCTAATTTTGCTAAAACAGCATAATACTAAAATATTAGCTTAATTCATTTCTATGGGGCCTGTTTTGCTCAATATTTTAAAAACTATAGAGTTTATGAATACCAAAAATACAAGTAGTAATATGCGGAACAAGCTGAACATTTTGATACCAAGATTGCTGAAATCGCTGAAAGTGTGATTGAGTTTTTACGTGCTGAAAAACATACAGAAAGGAGCAGGAGATTCACTATAGAGTGAAGGCTTAGTAAGCATTCACACTGTTACAACTCTTAATGCAGGTTCATTCCAAAAATTTCTACAGAAACGCTTTAAATTGTATTTTAAGTACGACTTTTTTGTGTGTGATTTTCAAATTGACAGAAAAATCCCTTTAAATAGAAGTCTATGAAGAAGTTGACAGCAGTGCCAGACTGTAGGTGAAGCCATCCGCCATGATTATTCAGGGTCTGAGATAACAAAAAGAGACAGTCGGAATAATATAACAGTGAATCTTTAGTTAAAAGAGAAATGAGGCAAGTTAGCAGCTCCAGAAGCAGATGAGAAAATGGATTTTAATGACAAAAAGGAGGACAGACAAACTCAAAATCATTGGGACATCTGTTGGAAGACGAGAATAAAGAGAAAAAGGAAAGTAAAGGGATGTACATCTTAAGACAACCCCAACCACCATGACTACACATTACTTTATCCATATAGGATGTGTTGTTGTTTCACTGATTACATTGTCAGCTGTAAAGACAGTTTCAGGTCTTGTTCTGAAAGTGAAGAATGCTCAGAAGACTTGAACCTTCAATTTTTTCAGAGTAGACAAACAGCTGAAACAAATGCTGCTTTGCAAGCTTTTTAAGATTCATCCAGCCGAGTTCATCCAACTTCTTGGACAAGAAGTCCAAGTGATTTGTCCTGATAGGTTTTCAACTGAGTTTTCTGTAGCACATCATTTTATTTAGATAATTAGATTTTTTTGTCATAATGAAATCTGATAGAACATTACTACGGGGATGCTTACTGTAGAAGATGGGATATAACTGAGATGTTGACCATGTGATTGTGGTGATAGAATGACTTTGACGTTTTCTTGTTCTCCTATAGCTGAAAGAGAACAGAGAGGAAGTGTGCTCTATGATGAACGCTGCCTTTCGTGGCGTGTTCGTGCACCGTTATCGAGACCTGCTGCCTGAAATCAGAGCCATCTGCATTGAGGAGTTGGGGGTTTGGCTGAAGGAAGACCCGGAGGACTTTCTGAACGATGGATGTCTGAAGTATTTGGGTTGGACCCTCTTTGATAAGGTAGACACATTGAGCAACACAATAAGTGTAAAAATTAAACTAACATTAAATCTGTCATTGAGAGTTTGGCACTCAGGTAATCCTTTAATATTTTAATAATATGACTTATTTCTTTTTTTTTTTTACATGAACAAAAGCAAAAGTATAAAAAGAACCTAGCATCTCTCAAAATGTGATTTTTTTTTTTTTTTTTTTTTACATTTGACTGAAGCTTATATAACTTTTTTTTCAAAATAAAAGATGCTCTGTCCCAAACAGGATCATCTCAGTCTAGCCCTGGGCAGCTAGTAACCAATGTTGTGCAGCATAAGATAATTTGTGCTTTTAACTCATAACAGATCAAACTTTTTACCAAAGCTTTGCTTTGCATATAAAATCTGTTCATTCTGGAGGTAGAGTTGAGCAAACAAGATGTCTTCAGGTCAACAGAGATGTAAAAACCTACATAGTTTATCATCTATGTGAACCTCAGCCATCAATTTATAAATGTAACTAATCTAAATCAAATAAATGCTAATTAAGTAATCCTTACTTAAAAAATATTTTATTATCTTTTATTTATTTATTTTTGTTCTTTTTCCTCATATTTATCCTCGGCAGTCTTACAATGCAAACCCCTATTGTATATTAAAGTCTGACATTTTTTAAAACTATACAGTGGGGTAAAAATAAGTCCAGGATTATTTGACAGTCAAAGGTTGTGAAAGTTGTCCCACTAAAAATAACGAGAGTAGTCTGTAATGTTCATCATAGACAGAATGTAAAAAAAGAAGCCAAGGAATCACATTGTTAGATTTTAAAGAAGGATAAATAAGTATTTATTTTAAAAAAATGTGACATTTTATCTTTCCAGATTCTAATCTGCCCTGCAAGTTATTTCTCATCCCACTCCCACCCCACTTTATTTCTGCAGATGATGGTCAAACCTACATTCAGCCAGTAGTTGAGAGAAGCCTGACCTCGTCCTGTGTGTGTTACTGTAGCTTGTGTTCTGTTCTCCTCCAGCAAAGTGCGGTGCGTCTGCAGTGTGTGCGCGCCCTGCAGGGTCTGTACAAGGAGGAGGAGTTCATTGGCCGCCTGGAGCTTTTTACCAGCAGATTCAAAGTGAGGCAGTGGTCCCTCTGGACTGGAATCACACCTCATTTAAAGCTTGTTTACTCGTTTCTGTCTGTCTGTCTGTCTGTCTGTCTTGACGCTTGTGTCTCATTTGTTTGAACATTTTTTTGCTTCTTCTTTGTTGCTGAGCCACATCCTCCCATTTCATTCTGTAGTTTTTTTTCCATCACTCCCCTTCTCTTTCATGGTCCCATCCTTTGTCTGGGTGTGTGTCTGGTTGTGTTAATTGCTGCCAGTTACTGATGGATAAAAAGCTGCTCCCAATCATGTAAAACCATCCAAAGCAATGGGGACAAATGCTCTTTGTATGATGATGCTTCTCCGCCTCATTAGTGGGTTTGTGCGTCTGTGTACTAAATTTGTGCATGTCTGTGGCTTTCTTTCATGTGTGTGTGTGTGCTGTGCAGTGTCAGTTTGCCAGCTTCATTGTTCATGTGTCTGTCTGTCTGACAGTGTGTACTAACCAACTGTCTGTGTTCAGGAGAGGATGCTGTCCATGGTGCTGGACAAAGACCCAGGCGTGGCTGTGGAAGCAGTCAATCTGCTGCTACTGATCCAACAGTGAGGGGGTTTCTCTGTCTCTGATGGTTTCTTTGTTTCTCTATCTTCTCTTTCACACATTTAGTTTGGTTTTATCTCACCTAACCTTAGCTGTGTGCATCAGAACTCTTGATGTTGCTTCGCAGCGTGGTGTGGGCTGAGTCAGTCTCCATGTAAGAGCCATAAATTGTTCATTTGTTTAAAGAAAGGTGCTTATTAGTTAAAATTTTAGCTAATATGTTAATATCACTGAATAGTTTCAGGTTTATTTCAAGCAAATGAAACAAAACTAATGAAGACAAATAAAAAAAATATATACCTACTAGGGATGTCCCGATCAGGTTTTTTTGGGCCCGATCCGATTCAGAGTCATTGGATTTTGTGGATTTGCCGATACCGAGTCTCGATCTGATACTTTTGTAACACATATAAAACATGAACAAATTTAATAAACAGTCTTGTTGTCCCTTATTTATTTTTTAATTAACCTTCTTTTATCATTAAAAACTTAAATAAAACACTTCTGTGAAGTAGCTTTAATAAACAAGTAAAAATAAAGCAAATATAAACTAGGAAAAAAATACAATTTTCTTATATAAGTGATAATTAGTCATGTAAAAAAGTTTGTGCTTCTTTTTAAGTTCTTAAGACATCACATTTTCGGTTTTATTGCCAGAAGAGTTAATTTTCTTAACTTTTATTTCTCTGTCAGATAAATCAAACAGGCATATCAAAGGACAGCTTGGGTCCTAAGGAGTTAAATCACGGCGCTAGCATGTAGCAGTTAGCAGCTGCTGTGTAGTCATCTGTCTGCAACATGACATTAAAAAGAAACAAAATTCTATCTTTTTCTGTTGAAATGCCTTCAGAGGTTGTTGTTTGTGTTATGACAATAGAGACACTTGCTCTCAGTTTAAATCGTTTTTAAAAGAGTTATTGATCCCGGAAGTCTGAATCCGTAATCAGCTAGCTAGCTTTATTGAACTGTTTACATTAGTATTTTGCTTGAACTGCTGCCGTTTTCTGCTGTGTTTTCCGGGAATAACATTTAGTGATCTGTTCATGACATGCAGATTTCTAGTGAAGTATTTATTCAGAATAATAAGATTGAAATATAAAGCACTGATCATAATAAGAACAAATGAAATATTCGAGCCTGATCGGACAACGGAGCCCGATTTCGATCGAGTCTTCAACCACATGATCGAATTGGGACATCCCTAATAACTGCAAAAGTTGCATTACCTGCGACAATGCTAGTGTGAATGTTTTTTGCTGAAAGTAGTCGCTGAAGATGATAAAGCTTTTTGCTGAAAATGAAAAAGCGATTTGCTAAATGTTTAATTTGCTAAAAGACTGGACATTTCTTTAAGAAGAATTATGAAAGAGCGCTTGACTTAAATTTCAGATACATTTTTAGTGAAATTTCTTAGAAATTTCTAATATATGCCAATTTTACAAAAGTATTTCGTGTGTTGCTTAAATAAGAGATAAACTCTAAATTAGACTAAAATCCCTAGTAGATGGCAAATTAGCCTAAAAAAGCTAGCGCATTGCTTAAATGTTAGCTAAACTCCAAAATAGCCTAAAATTCCTCAGTAAACTAAATTAATCAAAAATGTTAGCCTGTTGCTAAAATAAAAGCTAAACTCTAAAATAGCCAAAATAAGTCCAGGAATATAAAATTAAAAAAATAAAAACAGCCAATTAGGAAGCAGAACAGTGTGCTGTAAAAAATCAAAAAAACATACAGGATTTCGCCAAAAGAAATTAGCAAGTCCACCAAAGGTGAACCGCAATACAACAAGTTTACTGCATCAGTAAATATCTTCAGAGTCCAGCATGAAGTTATTTACCAAATATAAGAACTTATCGTTTCATTTATGTCCTCTTTGTGTTTGAACTCTCACAGATTGACTGAGGAAGGCCTAAGTGAGGATGAGTGTGGTCGCATCTATCCCCTAGTTTACGCTGCTCATCGGGGCCTCGCTACCGCCGGGGGGGCTTTCCTCTACAACAAGTATGATCTCCACTCAGTTCATTAACAGTTTACAAAGAAACCAACAGTTTACAGATTCCCTAATGAAGGAAATCCTTCAGACAGGCTCCCAAAGCAGCAGAACTTGGATTTAGCCCTTAGTGCCCCCACATTAATTTGAAATAAAGATGAGGAAGATGGATGAAGAAAACTCTTGATTTTGATTCAAGACCCATTTCATCTAGGGCTGTGGATCGTTACTTAGGTGGCGATCCAAATCAATCCATGAATCAAGCTCACAGATCAAACCACAATTCTTGCTTCTTAATACGTTTCTTGCTATCGATGTAACTTTTTATTGGATGTATAAAAATTGAAATTATATGTATTAAATCACCATCATTTAAACATGTATTTAGTACAGGAGATCAGAATCAACTTCTGAACATGTTGAATCAAACTTTTTTAGTCAACCTCCTTGTTAAGTTCAGCAGTAACATAAGCAACATAAAAGGCATAAAAAACACACTGTTTTAGATCATTTAACTACAAAACCTAGAAATGTTCTCCACAGTTTTTCGATCAGCTTTCTGCATCACTTCGCGTTCTAAGCATTGCATCTTGGTGCAAAGCTGGTATAAAAAGTTTCTTTTTTCCCAAGGCAGAATCAGCTGATTAATTAATAAAAATCATTAATTGCGTTAACTGTTGAAGAGTTATCATGACCAAAAGAATGTTTTTGTAGAACTTTATGT
>NW_023417230.1:18006-19208 GCF_002922805.2 Oryzias melastigma | reverse complement strand
AGTGATAATGAACTACAGGACAGAAAACATGAATCAAGTTATAAACTAGTTGATTCAGGACTGAATTTAACCCATCTGAACTCAAGTGGGCCGGACTAGTAACATAATAACAAATAGCTGTAGCAATTTGTTTTTGTTTTGTTTTATTCTCAGTTGGAAAAAATGTCTCAACTAACCTAGTAGTCTAATCACTTATTATTGCACATTTATTTAGTCTACCAGTTCTGACTTATATTTAAGTGACTTTTCTTATAACTTTTATGCATGAGACTCTATCTGCATAAGGTTTTGTTGAAATTAGTGCATAATAATATTTTATTTTTCATGATAACTGCCTTGTAAAAAATTCTGAAAAACCTGGGCATGATTAATAGCTCTGATAAAACAAAGATACCTTTTGGTTGTTAACATATTATCTTTTTTTAAATAGTACTGAGACTCCTTCATTGCAGCATTTCCCTGTCAAATATCTGCAGAGATCCAAAAAAGATGATTGACACTTTAAAATGTTCGGCTCTTATTCTACAATTGGAAATGTAGACCTTCTTTCTTTGAGAATGTATAATTCTACGATCAGAAGAATGTTCTCGCTCTTTTCATTGGAAATTAGTTCTGTGATCTCAAGAAACGTGCTGTGAGCTATTTATGTGGAGGAGTCTGGATTTTTTGATATTTGATGATTATTTGCTCGCCAGTTTTCTGAATGAGAATTATAACTGTTTTCCTCGTATGTCCATACACTTGGAATGATTGCTTTTTTAAGCTTAGAAAGAAAAAAATAAGCCTTAATCATCTTAAAACTGATTTTTATTTAAACTTGTATTATTTATTATGGGGTCAGGATGATTTATATTTAAATGAATCTGAATATTTTTGAACATTTTACCCAGAATTCACAGGTGAACCCCAAAAAGTTAAAGCAGATGTTGTCTTCATAGATCTGTGGAGACCTGTAGGCCCACCAGTCCTATCCGGGCCGAGTCCATGTACCGACCCACACCCCACCGCAACCCTCCACCCAAGCCCTGTGTGGCCAACATATATAAGGTGAGTGAACCCCTTTGTTTCAAAATGCTGTTTGTGCGCTCGTTTACGCCACAGGCCTTGTGTTTCTTTTGTAATGACTTTTCGCCCGTCCACTTCAGTAACCTGCAGCTAAACCTCATCTTAGAGTCATCGTGTTTCCAGGCTGCTTGACAAAA
>NW_023417230.1:0-10539 GCF_002922805.2 Oryzias melastigma | reverse complement strand
CCTTGTGCGATTGAGTATGACACCTCTGCTTTAAAGTGTTCTCAGACTTTTCCAGTTTATCATGTGTGTTTACACTGTTAAAATATTCACCAATTTTCAGCCAATAAAAGCTTTAAAAACCTCTTTTTTCAAATACTAAACCCCATCCCAGTCATAGATTTTCTAATTAATATGTTTGATTTTTAAAATTGTTTTTTTCATGATTATATAAACTTTTACAATTATTTTTGTTCCCTCTCCTAACATTTTTTTATTTTAAATGAGATTATACTCGTCCAATAACAGTAATTTTCAGTTTTTAAGCTCAAAAACATTTTTTTAAACTCATACATTATTAATTTGTGTTCATACTACTCTACAGCTTTTTCCAAAATTAATGTTTTTGTGAAAAGGACTAAAAAATAAACTTTTTTTGCTTTGATTATAACCGCCTGACATACAACAATTTCACTTTAAAATGTTAAAAAAGTGCTACTTTATTTTGAAATCCCCAAATTTCATCCCCATTTTAAAAATATTTCTTTGTGTGTTACAACCATTATATTTGTGATAAATTAATGGCATAACTTGCATCATTTATGATAAAGCCTTGTAGTGGGAGAATAGTACATTTTGAAATACATGCATATTAAATGTGATAGTTCAGTGGATGTTTACACTGAGGATCAGAAAGAAGTTTGCATCATATCTAGCTGCTTGTTGTGTGTCTGCATGCAGCCCCGCAGCCAATCAGCCGCTGCTATTAAAGTCTTTCAAGCGAACATGAACTTCAACTGTTAGCTGCCCATAACAGCCAAACCCGTCTACCTGCTAATGTCCAGCGGGGATTTTTGTTGCGATGAAGCAGTAAGTCAGAAACGCAAGAGGAGGATTGTTCTCGCAGCAAGGGCGCCCAGGACATCAATCCTTAAAGACGGCTCATTGTAATACTTTACTCAGAATCCCGGCTGGTTGTGCCAAAACGTCTTGCTTTTTAAATGCCTTTGCACCGTCTGCACCCCATTAATACCGAGGTGCTCCTGTCGTAGCGTGAAAGAAAAACTGCGAGTACAGGATGTTCACAAACAGACAAACGAGTACTTATCTTGTTTGGCAGACGGTAAAGACGTTTTAGATACCTGCAGTGTTGAGCAATTATGAAGCAAATAAGCTGTAACCACATTCAGGTCCAGTTTGGAAGACAGCTGCTACACAGCAAGTGAAATCTGTGTCTTTGCTAAATGTAATCTCTCCAGGAACAGAGAATTTGCATTATTGTTGGCAAGGAAACACGCTTTTATTTTCTTTTTTTTTTCTTTAGTCCTCCTCCTGTAATTTGAAAAGGTGCTTGTACGCCTTAGGTGCTCGCATCCAGAGGACCCAATGCTTCATTTTTAATGAAGATGTGTGAGTACCACCAAGACTACAGCGGCAGGCAGGCTGAGGTTTTTCTGCCAAATCACTGCACATTATTGGAATGCAGAAGAGGGTTCATCTCTTTCTATAGAGTTATGGATCAAAATAGTGTTCATATTAATATTTTAGTCATCANAGAGAATTTGCATTATTGTTGGCAAGGAAACACGCTTTTATTTTCTTTTTTTTTTTTCTTTAGTCCTCCTGCTGTAATTTGAAAAGGTGCTTGTACGCCTTAGGTGCTCACATCCAGAGGACTCAATGCTTCATTTTTAATGAAGATGTGTGAGTACCACCAAGACTACAGCGGCAGGCAGGCTGAGGTTTTTCTGCCAAATCATTGCACATTATTGGAATGCAGAAGAGGGTTCATCTCTTTCTATAGATGTTGTGAATTTAGCTCGAGTTATGGATCAAAATAGTGTTCATATTAATATTTTAGTCATCAACATCTTTTATATAAAATAAGTCTTAAAGTATTTTTAGACAATTTTTAGAATTGAATTAAGAAACGCAACTCTAATTATCTAAAAAGGTAATTTGCTTTTTTTTTCCTTCACCATCCCTCCAAGGCTGCATTTGAATGACAGGACAGAGATAGAAGTTGCCCCTGAGGTTTTCTTTTCCTAAAAAAAATAATTTAAAAAGCTGTTTTCAGTGCTTTAGGTTATGTCAGTTTTGTGTGTTTTTACTGAGGTGTGTGCTTATTCTGGTGAATTACCGGTTTGGTTATTTAAGTATGTACACAAGATAATCCCACAGTTATGAGAGGCACTTCATGTTATGAGAAGATATGAAGGTAATGAGGGCAAAACATTGTTAAAATTCAAGCTGTACACCCAAAAGTACCACCACCACCTGGGCTGCTTCTGCGGTCGACATTCCTTATTTTGTTTAGTTCCTAATCCTTCAGGTCAAAAGTGCTGCTTCTGTGGCTGCAGTGTGGAGGAGTAGTAAAGGTCTCCTGCCTGCAGGGATCCACACCCACTTATTCCCAGATGCTCTCCGGTGAGGTCTGCCTCACAGTGGGTGTTTCCAGCACATCAAAAACACTCCTGAGGTTAGGGTGTGAGCAAACCAGGAAAAGTTATAAGAAAAATGCTCTGGTTGCACTTTCTTGAAGGCCCTTCAGGTCCAAAAAGAGCCTCTTTTGAGATGAAAGCGCTTTATTAGAGGGAGTATTCTGTTGTTTTTGGAATGTTCTAGCAGCTGAAATATGAAAACATTTCCACAGAGAGAGTGTTTGGGGGTAAAATCGTCATAATGAATGGTGGAATATCATCAGACATTGCTGTATTTAAGAAAAGGAATTGCACTCATGACTGTGTGTGAGACATTACCTCAGTAGAAAATAGATTTTAATCCTCCTCGTATAGATTAGTCAAACACAAAGGTGCCCCGTCCAGATAACCTTCCACTTTCACTTCACTTCCACAGTGAAGTGGAGGAGAGTTAAAATGCACCTCATGTTTTCAGGGGGTCCACAGAAGAACACAGTGCCCTCTGCTGAAACGTTTGAACTTTTCTGCCCAGACAGCTGCTGCATAACCAATCGAAAACAAATGATATAATATGAAAAGCGGTTTGCATGCTTTTGATGTGTGTTTTTAAAAATAAATGGATTCATTTAACTAATTAATCGCAAACCTGGAAAAAATTGATCGCAATTAATCGTGATTAGTTTTTTTGTTACAGTATTTGCCGACCACTTATTACCTGCCAATAATCACAGTGTGAAATGATACAAAACTGTACATTAAGAGCATTTATTTTTAACTGGTGTTGACAAATTAGTTTAATATAATAATCGCGATTAATCGCAATTATTATTATTATTTATTTTTTTGGTGCAATATTTGCTGACCATTTATTATCTTTGAATAATCACAATATGAAATAACACACAAAGTTGTACATTTAGAATGTTTATTTTTAACTGGTGCTGTTGAAAAAACTTAAAAAGATTAATTGCAATTTTTTATTTTTTTGGTGCAGTATTTGATGACCACTTATTATCTGTGAATAACGATATGAAATCACACAAGTAACTGTAAATTTAGAGCTGTTATTTTTTTAATTAGTGCTGTTGACAAATTGATTTAAAAAATCAATTAGATTAATCACGCTTTTTGTTTTGGTTAATCCCAATGTTTTAAATCTTTTTGATTGATCGTGCACATTAATGTTCACCGCCCTATTATTTTTATTTTCCTCCACAGGACTTTGATAAACCGAGTCCGCCCCAGAAACCCCTACCTGCTGATCCGTTAAGGAGGGGCACCCCATCGGGTCACGGCGTTGGGGGCCACATTCCTAGGACGGGGGCTCTGCCGATACCAATTCCCACCGTGCCCCGCCCACCTCTCCCTGTCTCTTTGCCTAGCAGGTATTGAGCCCTTCACATAAATACATTTTTTTTTTTAGGATTTACTAGTTTAACAGATGTACGTTTTAGTTTATTATTTTCAGATTATAAAAACTTACCTTAACCATGAGAAAAAGATGCGTAACTCCTACTAAATAAATATAAAATGGAAATATCTAAGAGGGATGACTTGGTTTAACACTTAAATGTCAGTTAAAAAAACTAGTTTGATGCATGTATTAATGTTTTCTGTCTTTATGAGATTTTTAAAATTTTAAGTGTGCGGAAACTGAAAATGGCCTGACCTATTTTTTTTTCTGGTGATAACGAGATCCACCATCTCATTATCACAAGCAAAGGAATTCCCCAAAAACCCAGAACAAACAGGTTCCTTAATAGAACCATGGGCCACTGAGCTTCTCTGCCTGGTGCATTCAATGAGCTCTGGACATTAGATCCGTAGTCGGGCCACTACGTTAATCTGAGTGTATTTCTGTGTGTATTTTATTGTGAAAAATTTGTTATATTTTGAAAATTGACCAGGTTTTCTCATGTGTCTTGGCATAACTTCCTGCAAGATCACTCATGGTTCACTCAAAAAATAGACCAGACAGCGAAAGGATTGATTTCATTTTCTCTTGATAAGAAGATAGTGGATCTCGTTATCAACAGAAAACATTTTTTTTCTCGTGATAAGGAGATAGTGGATCTCTTTATCACAGAAAAACACATGTTTTTTTCTTGTGATAAAGAGATAGTGGATGTCATTATAACGAGAAAAGAAAAATTTCCTTTTGTAGTGATAACGAGATAGTGGATCTCATTATCACAAGAAAACAGATTTCGTTTTTTTGTGAAAACAAGATAGTGGATCTCAGTATCACGAGAAAACAAATTTCCTTTTGTGGTGATAACGAGATAGAGGATCTCATTATCACAAGAAAACAAATTTTGTTTTTTTGTGAAAACAAGATAGTGGATCTCATTATCACAAGAAAACTAATTTCCTTTTGTAGTGATAATGTGATAGAGGATCTCATTATCACAAGAAAACAAATTTCGTTTTTTTATATATAAAAACAAGATATTGGATCTCATTATCACAAGAAAACAATTTTTTCTCACGTTTATCATGTTTTCTCGTGATAAGGAGACAGTAGATGTCATTATCACGAGAAAACAAATGTAATTTCTCGTTTTCATTATCTCAAATGAAATTCAATGTCTTGTTATCACAAAATAACAAATGTTTTCTCTTAATAACAAGATCGTGAATCTCATTCCTTTTCTCGTGATAATGAGATAGTGAATCTCATTATCACAAGAAAACTTTTTTTTTTTTTTTTTTTAAGAAAAGGAAGGCAGCCTGTTTTCGGCTTCCGTAGAATTTTTCTATCTAAATATTTGTTTTCTTTCTAACCAGATAAATTCCTGTTGTTCTTTGGATCTGCGGTGTTGGCCCCACAGACCCCCAAAGACCTACCCGGCCTGCTGAGCTCCAACCCCTCTTTGTTGAGAAGTCCTTATTTTGCACTAATAACTTCAGACTCTGTTGGAACTCACTGAAAGCAGAAAATGTTGGAGAGTTCTTAAAAAACAGTTTCTCAAAGGGGCTAAAATCACACCACGGTGCTACGCCTCTAGAAGGTGCTCTCTTGTCTTCGCTCAGGTACTAAGGAACTATTTATTCAACTATTTAACGTTTGTATTTCCAGTTAGAGTGGGAGGTGCTCTGTATGCTGAGAAATTTTGTTTTGCTTGGGACATTCTTGAAAAGAAGGAAACTTAGTGTCATTTTCAGAATTCTTTTTACAGATTTGTACGGTGATTTTATACATTTTTCTTGTTAAAAATATTGAATTGCATTGTCTTTTCTTTGAACCAATATCCCACTTTAACTGAGATGGACTTGGAATGAGAATAATGGAACCGAAAGGCACTTGTGGCACACTGGGCATTGTTATTTATTTCATTTTAGCAATCTTTTATTGCTTATTATTCCCCTATCCCACTGCTGCTATGGTGCTAAAAGTTCTTTTTTGTACTTTTTCATTTTAACTTTTTAAAAACATGACTCATCTAAAAGCTTGATGGAAATAATTGATCCACATTTTTTATTTATGCTCTTTTATAGACTTGATTTGAGGCTCCTGGCTCATTTTTTCTTTAATGTGCTGTTTTGAGGCACTAGTTGGACACTTTTCAGTGGATTGTCAACATTTCTGACAGAGTAAATCTGTTTGAATGTTTACCATTTTCATTCACTTTGTCAAATTGCAGCTCCAAATGTCCAAGAGGCTAACTTTCTGTTTGTCTGCTAAAGCCTTCCTTTGTGATGCATTGATGGTTTTGTTGTCTGTCTGGATCGTTCTCCTCTGCGACCAGGAAAAGCATGCAGAGCGGCTGTGCTGCTTTTCGTCAAAAAAAGGTGTTTCAGATGAAAAAAGTTTCTTGTCTTATGTGGATTACCCTTTTTAAATGTAACATCTGTACTGTTTCCATTGTCAAAAGTGTAAATATGGTATGCCAGTTATGATTTGATTCTTATTGATTGTTATTATTTTGTTTTGCAAAAGCACAGAAATGTAAGAACTGTTTTTATCCGCAACAAATGGAAAAAACTTGGGATTTTTTGTTCTTTTATTTTAAAAAGTTTCAAAATAACTGTAGACCAAACTTTAAGGTTTCTGGTTAACAGAATCTTTGGAAAAAAATACAAAATAAAAGCCGAATAAAGGTTATTTTATGTTTATGAAAGAGTTTTTTTCATATTTGACTTGGAAAAAGATCAATTTTAGCAACAAATGATAGTAACTTTTGCACATTTTTAATGGATCACAGCTGATGTCTTCAAAATTTGAAGAAAGACACGAATATGACGAGGAATCAGAGACGATGCTCTCATGTTACTGTTGGATTTTATTCTAAATTAGCAAAATAAAAGTAAATAAATAAAGATTTCTTGTGAGTGGAGTCAATGAACTTTTGGAAAAGGACACAAATAAATGTCTTCAACATCAGCAGGTTTGTCCAACACTGCCACCTGTTGGATAACACCAGTCAACACCCTTGGACTTCAATTGCTGCCATAAATAAACGTGTTACATTTGAATATGAACATGGTCAAACATAAAAAAAGCTAATGCCAACATAAAAAATGTGTGGCAAAAATGTTCCTTAAATAATATGTAAAAGAAAAAAGTGGATGGAAATAAAATCTAAAATTAAAGTGTTTTTAATTTGGTTTTCAAGTTTTAAAAACGATAGAAACAAGACTTTTTAAATATCTCTTCACAATTTTTACAATTATTATTTCATTTTTGAATCTATTTTGTATGTATTTAAAATCACAGCCTGCATATTTGAGTACATGAAGTACGGAGAGAAAATAGTATCATTTGATTTGTGTATATGTAATTCTTAATTTTTAGCTCATTAATACATTTTGTGGATAGCTTTATATACCTGTAATTGTGTATCCACATGTCCAAAAATGACAAAATAGACAAAAAAATACAATTTCTTTACAACTTTAAATTACACCAGCTTCAAACTAACTACATGTACAAATCTTTGCAAAGTACGCACCAATCAGATTAATGTGTTAGTGATGTGTTTAAATGCTGCTAGAAAGCTGGGACATCAGAGCGTTCTAATTAGCCGCTTTGACCTCAGATTGTGAATATTATCTGGTGAAAACTTCACATTTTCCCACTTTCTTAAACAAATTCCCAAATAATTAGTATAAAAAAGTCTAAATATGTGTTTTTAAAACACTCAACACTTTTTTTTTAAGTCTTCCAGAACTTTATAGCTCCCTTGAGCCATCCCCCTTCCCCTCCATTATATAGCAAGTTTTATTGAACTTTATTGAAGTGTTGTTCCTATAAAGCAAAAGCACAGAGAGTAGGACTGATTGAGCCACTACACTCTTTTTGTATTATTATCAGGACATATCTGTTTAAGAAAGAGGGAAAATGTCAAGTTTTCACCAGATATTATTCACAAATTCAAAGGGGCTGATAGGAAAACTCAGATGACCCAGCATTCTAGCAGCATTTAAACGCATCACTACACACAAAACTTGGAGGAGTGAAAAGAGTCAGATTTGTGCGTGAATGTGGTTTTGTGTGGAAGCCATTTGTGGGTAATTTTCAAAGATTTGTGTGTGTACTCAGTTTCAAGCTTGTGTATTTACAGTCGTGTGTTTGTAAATAATATTGGGTAATTTGTGCACACGTTTATACACAAGTGCTCAAAATTATAAAGAATTACACAAAGAAATTGAATGATACTATTTTCACTCCATAATGAAGTGTCTTCCTCAAGGTTTTAAGCCCCACTTTGATCATCTTTTGATCTATTGTAAAGGTGTATGGTGGTCTTTGGAATATAATTATCCAATTTTTAGCCACAGAACAAACAAAAAAAATATGTTGCTTTCTGGGTCATAGTTTCTGCAGAACGGCAAAAGTTTTATAGAAACTCGCCTGTTCTCCCCAGTGTATTTGTGTCACAAATAGACTCTTTTTCAAGCTGCATGTTTTCATCTGCTCCTGATTCACAATGATTTGAATAAAGAAATACAAAAACATGTTAAAACCCTCTAAAACACCATTTTCTTCAGAGGAGTCTTTAAATTGTTCTCGTCTTTATTTGGTTTGTAGTTGATAAATTAGTTCATTTTGTGCAGATTGCGTGTCATCTGGTGTTCTTTGTAAACAGCAGACGTTAAAGTCTCTGCCAATCTACTCCGTCTCACACCAGCGCCTATGTGTGAGTGTGTGTGTGTGTTTGCGTGAGTGTGTGCTGATGACCACACTGTGGGATTAGTAGCCACATGACAACACTGGGCTGGACGCCCACTGAGCCCTTCATTGTGTTTTGCTCGCAGCAGACGCAGTCTGACTGCAGCCGGTTCACTGAAAGCTGGAGATTTCCAGGCTTCATCTGTGTGATCCTGTAAATGAGGTCGGAAGCGGGCAGACTCTCGTGATGGAGCAGGACGCCGCCAGTTTAAGTGGAGAGGACAACTTTGTGGGGAAATCACCCTGCTGCTCTGACTCCGAGGCTCTGAGTCAAGGAGACAAAGATTACACCGACATCCTGGAGCTGAATCAGTTTGATGGACTTCCTTATTCGTCTCGGTTTTACAAGCTGATGGAGGAAAGGAAAGAGCTGCCGGTGTGGAGAGCAAGGAGTGAATTCATGGACACGCTGGCCCATCAACAGTTTGTTGCTGTCAGTGGATTTGCCAAAACAGGAAGAAGTTCCCAAGTGAGTGGGTGATTTTGATAATATATTTGCAAAAATGTATCAGAAACCTCACTTTTCTTCTGATCCAGATTCCCCAGTGGTGTGCCGAGTTCGGCCTGTCAGTCCAGTTCCAGCATGGCATGGTGGTCTGCACCCAAACCCATTCCCAGCAGGCCGTGGATCTCGCCCTGAGAGTGGCAGATGAAATGGACGTGAACATCGGCCATGAAGTGGGGTACAGCATCCCTCTGGAGAAATGTTGTACCAGCGAGACGGTACTAAGGTGTGCTATTCTTCAGAGCCACAGATGTTTCCAAAGCTCCTTTAGGTTTTTTTTCCCCCTTTTCTTGTTAGAATGCACCGTCATGAAACCCCGCCTTAAAGAGAGGTGAACAAAAGGCTTGAGGGGCTCCATTCAGGGGCTTCACACCAGCTGCCCGTCTCCCCGTCGACCCAGATGTCACGCTCTCCGTGTGGGTCGCTCATAAGTTATGCAGAACAAAAGCACTCAGCACAATGAGGGAAGAGAGATAAACTGGGATCTAATCCAAACCAAAATGCTGTTTTCCAGGCGATACCGATTCTTTGGGTAGAGATACGATCAGTATCGTTGATATTGATATTTTTCATAAACTGGGTGGATGTGAACCTCAAAATCTCACTTTTTAACCAATGTGAATATTTTTTTTGTAAGATTCCATATTTAAAACTAAGACTGGGCGATACTTAGCATTTGGGTATTGATCTGGTACTGATCCGATGCTGGTCAATATAGCTGATATCGATACAGATATTGATATTTTTCACAAATACGGTGGATATGGACCTCAAAATCTCACTTTTAAATCGCTGTAAATTTTTTTTTAATTATTATTATTGTAAGTTTCCCTTTATTAAATTAGGGCTGGACAATACTGAAATATTGGGTTTTGATCTGATACTGATCCAATGCTGGTCAATATAGCTGATATCGATACAGATATTGATATTTTTCACAAATGCGGTGGATGTGAACCTCAAAATCTCTCTTAGTTTTAACTGACGTGAATTTTTTATTTTTTTTATTTTATCTTTTTTAAATTAGGGCTGCACGATACTGAACATTTGGGTATCGATCCAATATCGTCAATATCGATACCAATGTCGATACTTTTCGTAAATGCACTGGATGTGACATGAACCTCAAAATCTCACTTATTTTTAATCATTGTGAATGTTTTTTGTAAGTTTCCCTTTTTTTAAACTAGGGTCGGGCGGTACTGAGCATTTGAGTATCGATCCAATACAGATACGACCCCAATAAATATCGCCGATATCGATACCAATATAGATATTTTTCATAAATGCGGTGGATGTAAACCTAAAAATGTCACTTGTTTTTAATCACCATGAATTTTATTTTTTAAGTTTCCCTTTTTAAAATTAGGGCGGGGTGATACTAAACATGTGGGTTTCCCTTTTTTTTTAAATGACTTGATATACATAAAAACAGAATTAGGACAATATTTTCAATTAAATTGAAT
>NW_023417229.1:38407-42837 GCF_002922805.2 Oryzias melastigma | reverse complement strand
TGTGATAGAACAAACATGGTCTTTCTTGTTTGAGATCCAGTATTTTAATGTCAGCAAAAAAATAAAGCCCCAACACAGCATAAAGACTAGTTTCTCTTCATTTGGTCATCTGTACAAATGATGATGATTGGACTTTTAAACCGCAGACTGCATTGTGTTTGTCAGATGATGTCTATGTCTTTTCCTCATTTTGGAAAATCCTGTTTTTATTGACATAAAGCCTCCTCATCAGCATCAGTCTAGATATTTGCTGCTGAGACATCACAAACCATGAGCACATCGTCTTCATGTTTTGAAGGATAAAGCTTACCCAAAAGAATCACTGAGAACTGTATGACTTTATGGAATGTGCATTTATCTCTCTTCCAACAATTAAGGTTGTAAACATTTACTCTTATTTATTTTGTTGTATGTGAAGTCAGAGCTTCATCTCCCCCTTTTATTAGCGGTGGGAACCATCTACAGAGTATTAACATCTGATGCTCTTTAGCCGTGTTTCTATTAACTCTAAAATTTTGCTAATTTCAATTTCGATAATTAATTTATACATTCAGTCATTCATTTTCCTGACCGCTTCGTCCCTTCCAGGGTCGCGGAGGTGGCGGAGCCTAACACGGCTGCTAATGGGCGAAGGCGGGGTAAACCCTGGACAGGTCGCCAGTCTGTCGTAGGGCTTTTGAACCGGGGCCTTCTTTCTGTGAGGCAAGAGTGCTAACCACTGCGCCACCGTGCAGTCTGATAATAAATTCCTCTAATGGAAACACAATATTGATAAAAAAACTTTTTTGATACATTTTTTTGTGATTAGAGTTGGTGGCTTTTTTGCAAAACTAGCAAATAGAAACACTTTTTTTCAAAATAAATGT
This sequence comes from Oryzias melastigma, assembly GCF_002922805.2. Classification (NCBI taxonomy): domain Eukaryota; kingdom Metazoa; phylum Chordata; class Actinopteri; order Beloniformes; family Adrianichthyidae; genus Oryzias; species Oryzias melastigma. The sequence continues at coordinate 41,971 of NW_023417229.1, read as the reverse complement.
GCTTCTTAGTATGAAGTGGCTGTCCGAGCGCATCACAGTGGGCGCCAGGAGATGTCTTACAGCGTCACAGCTCATTATAAGTTGTGTGTGTGAGGTCTAACTGACCTGTTAATTTAAGGTTCAGGGATCACAAAAATGTCCAGAAATGAAGCACACAACTATTTAAAGCACTTTTAGTTTTAATTTAAAGTGTTGGGGTTTTAAAGTTTTAAAACACAATTTAACAAAAAATAAATAAATAAATAAATACATAATGCTAAATCTAGATTTTTAAAAGGACAATAATAAAAGACAAGAATAAAAATACTTTGCATTTGTTAAAAAAATAAAATACAGTAGCCCCCCCCCCAAAAAAAAAGCCCTTTACAAATGGATTGGAGATAAAACAAAATTAAAACAAACCACTGGACCATTCTTCCAAAAGTGCATTGGTCAGGTGACGCACTGATGTTGATAGAGAAGTCCTGGCTCTCAGTCTCCGCTCTAAAGGTGTTCTATGGGGTTTAGGTCAGGATACTTCATCCACTGTAGCTGGGATCCCAATATCGGCATCTGGTCATCGCCGGGCCCTTGGCTTATGTCGACAGCCCTTGTGAAGCGCTCACTCATCTGGTCGTAGTTAAATTTGAACTTTTTCTTAAAACTTTAGGGGGCCGTGCATGGCACATAAAAATGCTACTGCTGTCATGATTCTGCCCCACCCTCACCTGCCTGATTGCTCATTCTGAACACCTGCGCGCTCCTCTATTTAAGACTCTTCCCCTCCAGGCTCAGTACTGGATTGTTGTCTACTCCCGGAAGTTCTCAGTACGCACGCCTTGCTATTTTGTCTCGTCCTCGACCCTGCTCACGCTCTGGATTCCTGCTCCTGCCTTCACCCTTCGGTACCTCTGCCTTGGACCCACTCTGATCTCCGTGTTGCAGACCCTCGCTTCGTCCACGTCTTGCCGCCCCTGCCTGCTCCTCTGGATATTTCTGCTGCCCTGGTGAGATTGTTCCCCTTCTCTCTCTTATGGATTAATGGACCTCGCTTTATTAAAGGAGTGGATTAAGCGTCGAGTTTCCCTCCGCTTCTCTTTGGATTTACAAATACTAACTTTGACTCTCTTCTCAGAAGAACCCTTGGACTCCCCCTACTGCTTGGAGGACCTTACTGCAGACCTAATAAACTGCTTTACTTAACTGAAATCCTGACTCATTGCATTTTTTGGGGTCCACCTTTGCCTATTATCCTTGACAACTGCGACCACCAGCTGATTTAAAAAAAAAAAAAAACGCATTGAGATCACTACATTATGGCAAATTGGGATATGTGACTTTAGTCTCAGCAGGAGAAGCAGTAAAAAACATAGCTGTTTGGGAGTCATTTAAAGAAAACTGCGGAGAGCTTGTTTTATGGTAGCCTATGTTTAAAATTAATACTAATAATTTATTCTTAAGATTATTTTTCTAAGCTTACATATTCATCTATATCGAATGCTTTAATTGTTTCCAGTAAACCTTAATGATGAGGAACTACTTGTGTTTTTTTCCTTTCTTCTTTCAGAAAAACAACATAAGCTTTCTTTGTCATGCTGAGGGAGGGGCTTTAGAACAAAGTCAGAAGTAAAAGTAAAGTGCAGAGGCAGTTGAAATCAGAGCTCCACACAAGAGACACCTTTGCACAAAAAAGCAGCTGAAATTGATTTGATTCTTCTCCCTGTCAACATGGATGGTGAGTGATTTGTTTCCTTTACTATCAGGAGGCACACATGTTTTAAAATTTTCAAAAATGCAGAATCAAGACCTGTCAAGAGGGGGAGTTTTTCTACTGTTTCCAGCAGGCACACAAGATATTATCTTATTAAGAAGTATGTCATGATCAAAAGAGAGAGTCTGCAGTTTTTGATACAAAGAAAAGGGATAGGAATCTGAAACTGGTGAAGTGGTTCACCACTGTTGTTAGAAAACACTTAATTGGCATAAAAGATGAAAGAGATTTTCTGATAAAAGGATTCTAAAATGAATGTAATATTCTAACATATGTCGGCTCAGAACTACGATACATTTTTTAATGGTTTTTTATCGTCTTATTTTGGAAATGGGAAATAAACCTAACTGAACTGTAAATTAGTGGGCAAGAGGGTTGTAAAACCAACCTTAATAATGACCAGGGTAAGTGAAGATGGGGTACAGATGTGTTAGGAGGCCTTGGAAGTTATTCTTCACACTAGTGGAGAGAAACAAACACCAGCAACTAAAAGCCAGCAAACTTTGATTTTAGATTTAAACAGAGCCTGGCGACATATTAACAAAGATCTGCTAAATTACGACCAGCCTACATTATTACAATTTTGGCTCTAAAAAACGATCCCACAAAAAGAAGCTTTTTATTTTTAGACCAGAAGAAGTTATAAAGGGCAGCATAGTTAGGCTCTTGACATACAAAACAAATGAAAATATAAGCATAGGTTAAAACGAGGAAAAGTCATAAATGCAATAAATTAAAAACAACAACAATCAAAATGGACATGCCGTGGCTAATACTTTGAGGACACACTGCATTGCTTAAAAGAAAGAATGGGTCAAATTGTCCAATAGCAAACCATAATCCATACATTACTTGAAACCAAATATATAAATATGGTACTTAAATGAGTTATGTAACTACTAATTTAATAATATATGTCATTAATTTACATAAAAAATCACCACATATGCTGAAACTCTCAGATCATCAGGTAAGTTTTCCTACAGGTGATAACCACTGTACTGAAAGCGGGCCTCGCCATGAGTCCTGGTTATAGTAGTGGGTATAGATAAGAAAACCAAGTCTGAAGATCTGAGAGTTCTAGATGGTTTATAAGGACTCGGACATCTGAAAACCAGTAAGGTCCCAACCTATGAAGACATCTAACAACCAACTAGAAGGAGAATCTTAAAATCTTTACTGAAGCTGACAGGCAGCAAGTGCGGAGACTTTAGGATAAGAATGATGTGGGCTCTCTTCTTCATGTTAGTTAAAACAAGTGGATCGTAATTCTGGACAAACTGTAATCTGTTGACAGACTGCTTAAAGAGACCAGATAAAATCATCACAATAGTCAATGCTACAGGTGATCAAAGAATGGATTAAAGTTACTGAGCCGATTCCAGAGTGAAAAGGTCTGATTTTGGCAACATGAAAAAAAAAAAAGTTGGCTGCATGGTGGCACAGTGGTTAGCGCTCTTGCCCCACAGCAAGAAAGCCCCTGGTTCAAGTCTTGGATGGGGGACCTGAAACCTCAGTGGGGGACATTCTGTGTGAAGTCTGGAACTTCTCCCCGTGGATTCGTGGGTTTTCTCTGAAGACTCCGGCTTCCTCCCACCGTCCAATAACATGCTTCATTGGTTAATTGAGTACTCTTAATTTCCCTATGTGTGAATGTGAGTTTAATTGGGTGTGTGATTGAGGCCCGGCGACAGACTGGCCACCTATCCAGGGTATATCCGGTCTTCATTGGGTTAGGCTCCATGACCCCGAAAGGGACAAAACAGTTTAGAAAATGGAAGGATGGAAAAAAGGTATTTTTATTGTGTTCGAGA
>NW_023417229.1:30845-38172 GCF_002922805.2 Oryzias melastigma | reverse complement strand
CAAAGAAAATAAATAAAAAGGGGGAAATTTATATTTTAAAAAGGGAGAAAAGCAGGGGATGTTAGAATGTACAACAGTACTTTCATTATTTCACTACCTACATATAGGGCAGCAGTGGCTCAGGCGGTAGAGCGGGTCGGCCATTGATCGAAGGATAGGCGGTTCGATTCCGGCTCCCGCCAGCCAAGTGTCGTTGTGTCCTTGGCCTTGTGTGAATGTTCCGGTGATGGTCAGAGGGGCCGTAGGCGCATACTGGCAGCCACGCCTCTGTCAGCCTGCCCCAGGGCAGCTGTGGCTACAATAGTAGCTTACCGTCACCATGTATGAATGAGGTGTGAATGAATAATGGATATACAATGTAAGCACTTTGAGCGTCTGGAAAAGCGCAGATAAATCCAATCCATTATATTATTATTATTATTAAATCCACTGCACATGCGCAGATCGATACTTCATATTTTTCAGTTTGGGGGAGAACCCATAAATCTCTGTTACTTCTTTAATATTGTGGTTGCTTTGCTGTTTGTTGTTGTTTTTGTGACTTTAAGTTACATTTAATTGTAGTTTAATGCAGATAATTTAATGCTACACTTGTAAACTTAGCTCTGGACTTTTACTTCACTTCTGGGACTCTTAAAATCGTTCCATAACTCTGCAGCAGATCCGTACCGACACGCAGCCACTCTGTCTGCGCGGTGAATGTTTCATAATCCGCTCTTTGAACTTAACGACGTGATCACAGGGGAATATGAATGAAGCCTCGGACGAGCGGTTCACGTCCAGTATAAATTCATTATCCGCGCCGTCCTCGCGGCATTTGGTTAGAAGAGCGCAGATTATGAAACGATCACTATGCAGACAGAAGCGCCGTAGACACGGATCGGCTGCAGATCTTCTGGTTCATCTCCAAACAGCGCAGTAATGACAGCCGCGGCAGCGCTAGCTGTGTTAGCACCGATGTTAGCTTACCTAGACGAAGCTCTCTGTTCAACGTGATCAAACTCAGTCACAACATGCTTTATCTTCAGGTGATCATTTATCGCCATAGTGCTCTCGTGGAACACAAGTTCTGTCTTGCAGAAATTACATTTGACACTTTATCCTCTTTTATTTTCCTTATGTTTCCCACATTTTCGAGCTAGCGTGTTGTTATGAGCCTACCGAGACTTCCTGCGACGTCACTGCTGACCGGATTAGCACCACTGCGCATGTGTGACAAAGACAAAGGCAGACCCGGCGAACCGTAGTTTTAAGATCAAAACTAGGAAAAAAAAACAACAACAAACAGGAAACGACGCTTCGACGACCTAAATAGTCGTCGCCTATTTTAATAGTCGATTAGTCATCGATTAGTCGAATAATCGTGGCAGCCCTAGTTCGAGATGTACTTCTTGAAGTTAAGATCTGAATTAAGGAAAACTCCCAAGACTTTTTGCTGTATTTCCTACATTCATAGCAGTTTTGAGGTTTAAATGTGACTTCCTTCTTGTGAATGAGGTTCATAACTTGTGTCGTTACGAGTATTGTTTGAAACTAAAAGTTTCTCATAACCTCCTTGAAAATAACGTCATGAAAGTCATCAAATGCTTGATCATTTTAATAACTTATGTTTCTTTGGTTCCAGAGCGCAGGATTGTTCTTCTTGGAAAAACTGGAACTGGAAAAAGCTCATTGGCAAAGACCATTATTGGAGAAGACATGTTTAAAGCTTCTGGGTCGTCAAATTCTGTAACAAGTGAATGTCAAAGTGAAACCAGAGAAGTTCATGGCAGAAAGATCACACTGGTTGACACTCCTGGATTTTTTGACAACAAAATGTGTGAAGATGATCTGAAATCTGAAATAACAAAATGTGTCACTCTGAGTTCTCCTGGAGTTCATGCTTTTCTCATTGTTCTGAAAGTGGAAAGGTTCACTGAGAAGGAGAAAGAAGTTATCAGTAAAATAAAGAAATTATTTTCTAAGGAAGCTCTAAGATATGCAGTCATCATCTTCACTCATGGTGATCAACTGGAAGATCAGAAGATCGAGGACTTTGTGAAGGAAAATCATGATCTGCGTAGTCTTGTGGAGGAATGTGGAGGCCGCTGTCATGTGATGGACAACAGATACTGGGACAAAGAGAGAAACAACGAGGAAGTGAAAAAGTTACTGAACACAATAGATAAGATGGTGCAACAAAACAATGGAGAAATGTACACCAATGAGATGCTGGAACAAGTGCACGGTTGGCTCCAAAAAGTACAAAACATCATTCGAGCCTGGATAAAAAAAATATTGGAGAGTGAGAAAGTAAAACGAGCACAGGGTTTTGTATCCAATGCACTCAAGAATTTATCTTGTATATCTACAGGATTTTGTTAGGAGCCCTGCTTGGGATTCAGATGATGATTCTAAGAGTGTTGTGTAAACTAACAACACTTGCAGATTATTTAAATGATTTAGACCCTAAAAACTTCAAAGACATGAGAGATGGGTCAGAGGCATTTGGTAGTCCAGCAAATGAAGGTTTAGCAGAAGTTTCCCAAGAACCAACTGCTCCAGTTCCCGCGTCGGCGTTCTCCAGTTCCCGCGGCGGCATTCTCCAAAGCCCGCGGCGGCGTTCTCCAAAGCCCGCGGCGGCACTCTCCAAAGCCTGTGGCGGCGTATCTCCTGGTCCCTCGACGGCGAACTGCAGCTCCCGCGGCTGCGTTCTCCAAGGCCCGCGGCTGCATTCTCCAGAGCCTGGGTGCGACGTTCTTCAAAACCCAGAGTCTGCATCTACAGTGATTTCCTTGTAAATGGTGAGATGGCCAGCTTGAACTGTGCGTGTGACCAATCAAACCAAACCATTGAAGAGCTAAAGGAAAAAATAAACAAACTAACAGCAGAGCTAAAACTAAAGGAAGTACTCCTAGCAAATGCCTTTGGAGTAGCTTCCAAACAATCAAAAGTAATCTCGGAGCTGTCCGCTGCCCAGGACACTCTTCCCATGGACTCTGCAGGTTGTGCTATGCCTTTTTCCTGCTCTACACCAAAGAACCATCCATCATGGACCGAAGTGGTTGTTAGGGGCACACGGAGACTCCAGATTAGGCAGACATCGCCTCCCCTGGTTGCACTGTCCAACCAGTTTGCTGCTCTGGCAGACGACGATACAGCTGCAGCCAGTGCTATTCCTGGAGGGCTCAGCATGCAGCAAGAACCATCCCCAACCACTTTGGTACCGACGTCCAGCCCTCCTACAGGTGCAAGGAACAGTGATATTAGGGGCCTCAGGAAACCTGATGCTCTCACTGCACCCTCCTCTTCCAGGTCTACGATAACCAGGTACACTAAAACATCCCAAATAGGGCATGGTAATGGCGCCTCTGCCCACCGGAGAATTAAACTCCTTCAGGATGCAGTGGCCAGACGGTCGGTCACCCACCAGGACCAGCCACCATTGAATCAGGCCAGAACTGCCCCCCCAGCACCAGGAGCAGCAGCAGAGGAGCGGCAAGGAATGACAGCTGCCTCGGTTGAAGTTCGTTCTTCCCACCCCCAACCATTATTCCCCCCAACCATTCTGATTATTGGTGACTCCATAACCAGAAATATAAGGTTCATCAATGGCATTACTAAAAGCTTCCCTGGGGCAAAGGTAAAGGATCTCATACAAAAAATCCCAGATGTTCTGCTTTCCCTCCCGGCGAGCGTCACTCGGATCATAGTTCACATTGGAACCGATGACACAACACTTCAACAATCTGAAGTCACAAAAAGGGAGTTTAGGGAACTTTTCACTCTTCTATCGGACACTGGAAAAACTGTTTTTATCTCTGGACCAATTCCCACACTCATGCAAGGAGCTGCACGTTTTAGCAGGATCCTTTCCCTCCACACCTGGCTGCTGACCACCTCCCGGATGCACAATACAATTCCCATACAATCAATTATATCAAAACAATCCAATATTCGCACCGAAACTGTTAACAGGAATAACAATAACCTAAAACCAGTGCAGCTTTATAACTCGTTAACTTTCTATGAACCTGACAGCAGCAGTAACCTTTTTCGACTGAATCTGGCACTTTTAAATGTACGCTCACTGTCAAACAAATCATTTCTTATCCATGACTTGATTTTAGATCATGATCTAAATGGCCTGTTTTTAACAGAGACTTGGAATTGTGGTTCAACTGGTTCACTGTCTGAAGCAACTCCACCCCTTTTTTACTTTAAAAACAAGGATAGAAAACAAGGAAGGGGGGGAGGAACTGCTGCAATCATGTCATCTTTTATTGGTTGTAAAGACAAATTGTTTAATGAATACACATCTTTTGAACATCAGGCCATTGTTTTTAATAATCCAACTGTGCTGTGTTTAATAGTATATAGACCTCCAAAGCATAACTCATCTTTTAATTCAGAATTTGCAGAATTGCTTTCAGTTATTCATATGGATTTTAGTAGAATCATTATTTTGGGTGATTTTAACCTACATGTGGATGATCCATTGGACTTGTACGTCCAAGAGTTTTTAAACATTTTAGAAACAATGGATTTTACTCAGCATGCCGAGGTTCCCACCCACAACAAGGGTCACACTCTGGATCTTATAATCACTCGTGGCCTTAGGGCCACTGTGACCTCTGTTGAGGATGTTGGCATCTCAGACCACTCGTGTGTGTTTTTTACGGTTAAGGGCTTTGTCATACAGAAACTTCCTAAGAAACTGTTAGAAAACGCTGTATACATCCTCAAGTGGCTGCAAACTTCATCTCACATCTAGAACACAACCAACCAGATACTTTAAGTTCATCTGTTGATTTATCTGTCCAAAATTTAAATAACAAACTCTCATCAATATTGGACAAAGTTGCTCCTTTGAAAATAAAAACGGTTAAAGCCAAAGCACCTCCTCCATGGAGAACAGAGGAAACCAAGACACTTAAAAGAAACTCCAGGAGTGCAGAACGAAAGTGGCGAAAAACAAAACTAACAATTTATTACCAAATTTTTAGGGACAAATTAATTCAATACAACAATTCTATCAAACATGCAAAACAGAAATATTATTCAAAATTAATAGCAGAGAATTACTCAAATCCAAAGATTCTTTTCTCTACTATTGACCGGTTAATCAATCCAATCTCTTTTGGTCCGTGTACTATACTCAGCAATACAAAATGTCAGGAGTTTGCAGTCCACTTCAGTGATAAAATAAATAGGATTAGATTTAATATCTCACAACAACCACTAACAGTTCATTCTGTCTCACTCCCCTTGACTTGTAAAAACACACTTGACAGTTTTGCCTTGATTGATGCTACACAGCTTCAGAAAGTGATTTCTCAACTTAAAACTAAAACCTGTTCTCTCGATCCCATCCCTACTTCCCTTTTTAAGTCTGTGTTTTTATCCTGTGAGGAGGAGCTCCTGAACATTGTTAATCGCTCTCTTCAGACTGAGTGGTTTAGATGCTTTAAATCTAGACAACTACCGACCAGTGTCAAACCTGCCATTTTCAAGCAAAGTTTTAGAAAAAATAGTTTTTATTCAGTTAAATGATTTTATTAACAAAAATAATGTTTTAAAAAAATTTCAGTCGGGATTTAGAGCTCACCATTCCACAGAGATGGCACTGGTCAAGGTTATAAATGATCTCAGGTCTAACACTGACACTAAAAAAGCATTGGTTTTAGTATTGCTGTACCTGAGTGCAGCATTCAACGCATTAGACCACTCTATTCTTTTGAACAGACCGCATAATATGATAGGAATCACTGGAACCGTACTCAGCTGGTTTAAATCCTACCTCACAGGAAGAGATTTTATTGTCAACATAAATGATTTGTCATCTGACAGGCACAAGCTGACATGTGGTGTGCCACAAGGCTCCGTTCTTGGTCCCACACTTTTTAACCTGTATATGCTTCCCCTTGGAGATGTCATCAGGAGACATGGAATAAACTTTCACTGTTATGCGGATGACACCCAGCTATATGTGGCTGTGTCTCCTGATGACATGGGACCCATTGATGACCTTTTAAGTTGTATTTTAGATATTGAAGCGTGGATGGGAGAGAACTTTTTAAAGCTCAATGAAGACAAAACAGAAATTTTAGTTATTGGTCCTGATGCTGAAAGAGAAAGGGTCCGATCTTACTTAACAACGCTGAACCTGAATGTGTGCAGTAAAGTCAGAAACCTCGGTGTGATTTTAGATGCAGATCTTACCTTGGAAGCTCACACAAATCATGTTACAAAGACTGCATTTTATCATCTTAGAAATATTGCCCGAGTAAGTCCCTTTCTCTCCAGAGCCAGTGCTGAAATATTGATACATGCTTTCATAACATCTAGAATAGATTATTGTAATGCTCTTCTTTCTGGTGCTAAGAAAAGAACTATAAATTGGCTGCAGCTATTTTAAAACTCGGCCGCACGTCTTTTAACCAGGACGAGAAAGAAGGAGCACATAACTCCAATTCTGAAATCTTTGCACTGGCTCCCAGTCAGCTTCAGGATCGATTTTAAGGTCCTTTTATTGGTTTACAAGGCCTTACATGGTATTGGACCCTCATTTTTATCAGATTTACTTTTAGTTTATGACCCTCCCAGAACCCTCAGGTCCTCAGGTGCAGGTCTGCTGGTGGTCCCAAAAGTTAGAACAAAAACCCATGGCGAGGCCACATTTCAGCACTGTGGACCTCGCCTGTGGAACAGCCTACCTGAGGATGTGAGGGCTTCATCCACTGTGGAGGTTTTTAAGAAAAAGCTCAAAACTCTTCTTTTTAGTATAGCTTTTACTTAGTTCTTACATGCCCACATGTTTTTATTGGATATTTTACTTGCGGGATGTGCATGTTGCTGGATTTTTAATGTGTTTTTATTTATTTTTACTTGTATTTGTTTTTTACTTTATTTTATTATGAATGCTTTTTTGACTTTCTGTCTTACTGTTATTCATGTTACTGTGGAAAGCACTTTGAGATGCTTGAAAGCAGGAAAAGCGCTATATAAATAAAGTTGAATTTGAATTTGAATTTAATCTGTATAGGTGCTGCAATTTTTTGGGATTTTCCAGGCCAATGAGGCTTGTAGGGAGGACAGGCTGCATCTTAATGGGAGCCCAGTTGTTTTTTGCAATTCATCATTGCTGAGATATTACGTTTCCATGCTGGTTAATGGGCTTTTATATTTAATCAAAATAATTGAATTAAGAACTTGACTATTTAAACTCGTGACTACTACCCTGCAAAGTTTTAATGTACTGTATATTCCAGTATTGATTGAATTTTTACATTAAAAAACACTTTTCTTGCCTTAATCTCCAAAGTTCTGATCTGTATTAAAATATTTT
>NW_023417229.1:15941-20554 GCF_002922805.2 Oryzias melastigma | reverse complement strand
TGTCAGATGATGTCTATGTCTTTTCCTCATTTTGGAAAATCCTGTTTTATAGACATAATACCTCTTCATCAACATTAGTCGAGTAGCTGATTTAATTTCTGTTATGGTATTGTTTTTTTCTACGAAATTAGGTATTTTTGCGAATCCAACGTGTTATTCAAATGTAATTCTGTGATTAAATTTTCAGGGCTTTTAATAAAAACTTGTTCAGCTTTGTATAAATAAAGTTTTGTTGTCTGTTATCCATGCTTGCTTATAACCTGATTAAAAACCTGTAAACTTATGTTAGTTATCATTTAACATTCAGTGATCCTCTCACATATCCTCACTTTGCTGCAGTTTTGTTCTGCAGGTTATGTTTCTTTGCAGGGAAAAGGGATTCCACTCAGTGTCTGACAAGTTAAGCCACCCCACATCACTGTTGAGTGATTGGCAACCAATATTTAACAACAAAATTTAAAACAAAACTTAATGTCTCAGCCAAAGTATTTATACATTGTTGTCCAAAATTTTGTCTGTCATTTATATATTTATTTATATAATTTAATACTTGGCCGAGAACTGTGCCTCTGGCTCATCTTTGCTTTGGACGTTGCCGCAACCTGTCTCCCAGTTCTATCAGGCTGAACTCTACATAACCCTTCTGCTCTCCTAGGGTTGTTTACATTAAAAGTGGGGTCATCTGGACCAAGGCCTTCTTGCTGTGAGGCAAAATATTTATTCACTGCACCACTGTACAGCACGCTTGCCACATATTCTTTCTTTATTACTAACTTTTAAGGTCTGTCATGGTGATGACCTATAACACACATTTTAATACAGGTATATAAAACTGCTTTCATGAATGAATGGCAGATCGTTCTCCAGACTTAAAGCAATGACGGCCACGTCAGTATCAGGGCTCTTAATTAGTGAGCTGATGTGCAGCATCATGTTGTGCATGTAGAAACCCCCTGGTGTCACATTCCTGATGATCACGTCGGAGCTTCTACAGCATCAACAGTCTGCAAACCCTCTCCTCTCTTACAATTACACAGTGTCACTTTTCCCACTTATGGGAAACTGGAGAAGGCGTCTCCACTGTCCAGTCTTTGCACGCTTCACATAACTGCATCCGACCGAGTGATTAGGACACCTGATTCTGATCATTTGGATGGGTGAGCAAATACTTTTAGCAATACTGTATACTTTTTGAATGTGACAGTGAGAACATATGTAAGTGAAAGTGAGAATGTGTGCTACGTGTGAGTGAGAATACCTGTATGTGAATGGTTCATGATGAAATACGTCTTCAACGGCCCCTCATATTTGCCCTCTGCTACTTGAGACAGTGTCACACCACTCTCAGTACCAGAAAGTGGTCAATTTCCTCCTGTCATCCAGAGCACCTGTTTTGACTGTTTCCCGCCCTGTCTTGACCCCTGATCACGTCTTGGACCTTCTGACCTTTCTTTTTCCCTCCAGTACCTCTGCCTCGGATATGGCTGGCCTCCATGCCTCTCGTTCATGCAATTCAGATCAGAGTCAGAAGTTTGTTCAGAGAGATGAGACATGACTCACAGCTCCTCAGGGGGAGAGGGGGTGAGACATTACACCATGTTGTTATCAGGGCAGTGCTGCTAAGACATAACAAGTGATTCTACTGTGTTGTGAGCTTCATTCTGAGGGTTTTCACTTTTCATAGCAGTGAGGAAAAAAGAGTTAGATAATGATAAACTGGGTATTTTTGTATAAGTGCAGGCAGTTAGTGGTAAGAGGTAACAAGTCAGTTAACAAGTTAGTGGGAAAGATTAATCGTCATTTACTAGTCGGCAAATGACTCGCATGTATTGAACAATTTGTTCATGACTAAGTTCAAGCTTGAGCCAAGACTGAGCTTTGTTCATCATGCAGAGGGGAGAGGCTCCTGTTTGCTCTGGTGGTTTAAAGCCGCCAGAGCAAAGTCAGAAGTAAAAGTGCAGAGACACTTTGGAACCAGAGCTTGACACAAGAAACAACAAAGCAGCTGGAATTGATCCGACTGTTTTCTTTCTGACATGGCTGGTGAGTCTTTCCTCTCTTTCTTGTAGGCGTTCATAAGAATTCTTTTAAATATGCATTAGTGGAGTTTTTAATAACATGTAAGTTTAAAATGGAGCAGAAACTCCATTACAAATCCTACAACTGAATGAAAAGATTTTCATGTTAAGTTGTGAGACACTTTGCTCTTCATGTTGTCTCTCTTCATTAAGAGTTGTATCTCTGTTCCATTAATGTGTTTTTATCCTGAAGCTTTCTTTAAAGACTCATTCTACAAGAGACATTCATGTCTGTGGAGATGTTCTTTCTTTTATCATGACAGTGTGATATTCATATGCAGCACGGGCAAGAATCTGCTGTAAAAGGGAATAAAGAAAATTCATTACGTTTCCTTTGATGATCTGAGAAAGGATCATGCAGTTTTCATTTAACATGTATTTCTACACATGTATCTCAGAACTGAAATAAACATTTATTCTAACGGGTCAAACAAGAAGTGATACATTTATTTCAATTTTAACTTTCAAATGGACAAAGAATGTTTTGCTGAATTTAATTTTTAAGATAGATTTTTTAGAAAACAGAAATGAATCAATCAGTTTCTTTATATCACCTATAAAAAAATAAGAGCAACTAAAGTGCTGCAGGTAGAATACGTAAAAGGCAAAGTTTTGAAAATATCTCTTTAAGCAACACGAAAGAAATGTAATACTTGATTGTTTTACTTTGTCATGTTTCTTTAGTTCCAGAACGCAGGATTGTTCTTCTTGGAAAAACTCGAACTGGAAAAAGCACACTGGGAAACAACTTCTTTGGAGAAGAAGTGTTTAAAGTTTCTGGGTTGTCAAATTCTGTAACAAGAGAATGTCAGTGTGAAACCAGAGAAGTTCATGGCAGAAAGATCACACTGATTGACACTCCTGGATTTTTTGACAACAAAATGTGTGAAGAAGTTCTGAAATCTGAAATAACAAAATGTGTCACTCTGAGTTCTCCTGGAGTTCATGCTTTTGTCATTGTTCTGAAAGTGGAAAAGTTCACTGAGCAAGAGAAAGAAGTCATCTCTAAAATAAAGAAGTTATTTTCTGAGGAAGCTCTAAAATATGCAGTCATTGTCTTCACTCATGGTGATCATTTTGAGGATCAGAAGATCGAGGACTTTGTGAATGAAAATCATGATCTGCGTAGTCTTGTGGAGGAATGTGGAGGTCGCTGTCATGTGATGGACAACAGATACTGGGACAAAGAGAGAAACAACGAGGAAGTGAAAAAGTTACTGAACACAATAGATAAGATGGTGCAACAAAACAATGGAGAAATGTACACCAATGAGGTGCTGAAACAAGTGCACAGTATGATAAAAAAGAAGACAGCGTCTCTTCTAAAAGCATGTCAGATGAAGAGACAAAAAAAGAATCACTGATGGGAATTTCAGGTTATTTCAATAAAGTTGTTGCATTTCTACAGAGATTATAGGAGTTCTAGTTGGAATTTGCAAGATGGTTGAAAGAGCTCTGCATATATTAATGTCAATAGCATAACGTTGAAATTAAAATTCAAATGTGTGGTTTGCCTAAATCAATCTAATTGATTCAATATGTAATTTTACAGGAGGACACGTTTATCATGTTTTCTACTTGATTTAACATAACCGATCCATTTGAATCACTTTTGAAGTGCTTTTCCCAATCGTGTTGTTGATTTTTATTAATTATTATTCTAATTTATTAGAATTATTTAAAAAATGTAAATGTGTAACCCAGCTGGTGAGGGGATAATTGTTTAGAAGAATAAGAGTGGTTGATTTTATTTCTGTCATAGCATGGGTTCATTTTCTGATTTTCCATATCTATTTTCTGTTATTCAAACATAATTCTGTGCATGCATGTTTAGGGCTATATTTAAAAAATTGTTCAGCGTTGTAGAAAATAAAGTTTTTTAGTCCACTGTCCCTGTTTGTATATAACCTGATTAAAAAACAAATAAACTCTGCCAAGTCTTACTGTAATTACTATTTAGAAGAGTTGGGGACTTGAGTCAGATGACTTGAACTTGAGTCAGACTGGAGTCATGAATCTGACAACTTTAGACCCAACTTGGACTTTCATGGCCTTGACTCATGACTTGACTCAGACTTTAGCCCTCTGACTCAGAAAGACTTACTGTTTTCAAAATCCAAGATTAAAAAGTACACTGCTCACAAAAATTAAAGAAGCTTTGTAAAAAAACATATTAAATACATCAGATCTCAATATGAAGTTGGATATCTATACAAATAATGACAGGGCAGTGTCTTAGGAACAAAAGGATGATAAGTCTTTTAATGGAAATAAAAGTTTTCAGCCTACAGAGGCTCAATTGTGTAGACACCATAAAATCAGAGTGAAATGAAGATGTGGCAGGCTAGTTCATTTCTTTCCAAAACTTAATTTCTGCAACTTAAAATGCTTTTCAGTATCTTGTGTGGCCCCCACCAGCTTGTATGCATGCTTGACAACGTGGCGGGATGCTCCTAATGAGACGACGGATGGTGTCTTGTGGCATTTCCTCCCAGATCTGTGTGAGAACATCCCTGAGCTGTTGTACAGTCTGAG
>NW_023417229.1:1671-15814 GCF_002922805.2 Oryzias melastigma | reverse complement strand
CCTGCTGAGGGGTTGAGGACCTTCTACGGCCCTGTCCACCTCTCCCAGAATAACCACCAGTCTCCTGAAATCTCCTCCATGTTCTGGATATTGTGCTGGGAGACACATTAAACCTTCTGTAGGGTTAAGCAATCGCCTCATAATGCCAGCAGAGATAATTATCAAGCCAAAATCAGCACGAGTGGAAAACCAGCCAAAAAAGATCAAGAGGGAGAAACTTGAAATGACCTCCACATGTAACACCAGTCCTGTTTGGAGGGTTTTCTAATTGTTGCCACTGAAGTGCACCTGTTGTTAATTCCATGAACACCAATACAGCTGAAATTGATTAATGAGGCCCTCAGCTGCTAAACCAACCAGAAAATTATCAGACAGGTTTAATTCAATTCATGCCAGGCCCAATAAAAAAAATGTGTTCCTTTAATTTTTGTGTGCAATGTACTTTCATACTCTGTTCATATTGTGATGCACTACTTCTCACACATGCCCCATAGCGCAAAGCCCCCCAGCCGCTAGTGATGGGATAATGATACCTCAAGGAGTGTATTGACACATTACACAAACTATGTTGACACTGTATTAACACTGTGTTGGTCACTCAATAGGGACATCTGCTGTTGATAAAAAATCACTGCAGGTAAATAAAATGAAAAGCTGTAAAAAATTGCATGCTGTTAACCCAACATTAGCCTTGAAATAATAATATAATAATATGTAAAATACAGCAAATGTATCTGTAATAGAATTGAGAATTATAATATTTATGTTATGTATGGATATTTGTTAACCAAAGTGTTCAATCATATGAAATAACACACTGAAAATGGATTAATTCATACATTTTTATTGAGGAATAAAAGTTTTTGAAGTGTCTTTGCTCCTAGCCGATTTCTCCTCTTAGACACCAGTTACTTCGAAAATACACGTTCACAGGGAACTGATGAAGATGGCGTGCACAGATATTTGAGAGCTAGTAGATATACTATAGGTGTGGATATGTTTTCTGGTTGTTCTTCCTGCATTGTAATGGGTCTTGCATTCTGGGTGTGTTTCCTTCAGCCAAGTAGCGTTGTACTTCAACAATGGAATCCGCTGTAGAATTGCTGTTCATCCTATTCTCTTGAACTTCCACGTTGAGAGGTCTCCAGAGATTGTGCTCTAGCAGATATTTTTGAAAAAGAATGATGTCATGTGATACTACAATAAACCACGTAAATATACATATAAATGCACAAAAGAATGTGTTTTCATACCTGAACTGGGTTCTGATCCATGTGAAGAGCTTGGTTCTTCCGCTGGGTCAGGCTCATGGCTCCTCATTTCAGCAGCACACTCAGACTTCAGTCTCTTAACAGCTTCTGTTCCTTTTAATGGACTACAGAAGCCGACTGTTTTAAACCTGGGGTCCAAGAGTGTTGCCAGTGTCATCACACTGAGTGATTCCATGTTGCAGATGGACTCAGTCTCTTTTTCAGATGTTCTGCCAGTTCTTGAGAAGCCGGTTTTGTTAGTGTTGAGGCTTGATGTTGAAGCTCAATGTAGATCATTCTCATCAAATGTATAACCTTTGACCCTGAGACTCTTTTGTCCTTAGATATTTCTCTTGTGGCTTGTTCAAACGGAGAGAGCATCCTGAGCATCTCTTCAATTCGATCAAATCTTCAGGAGTCAATGGAGTAATATCATTTTTCAGTGAGGCCAAAGACACCCAGACTGCCTCCTTCTGCTCTGTTATTCTCTCCAGCATGTGGTAGGTGCTGTTCCATCGTGTTGGCACCTCGTTTATTAACTTATGCAATGGTGTTCCCAGCTGTTGCTGTATTTGTGCAAGCTTTTCCTTGGCCGTGGTGCTTGATCGAAAGTATGTCACAATTTGCTGTGTTTTGTTGCGTATAACTGTTAGTGTTATAATGGCATAACATGACTTTTTTACAAGTAAATTGATAGAATGGGCAATACAAATAGTTTGCCGTATTTGCAGTATGCGAGCACATGAAATCATGTTAGCTGCTGCATCAGTGACAAGACACCTGACCTTGCTCCATAAGTCTCCTTTTAACCATGGCCAAGTTATCTGCAGTGTGTTTCTGTGGAAAATGCTGCACTCCCAAGACTGATGTATGCAAGTCATGGCTGTCTTGATCCACATTGTGGCAAGTAACAGCAAGATATACTTCCATATTAATCGAGGTCGACATGTCAGTTGTTAAAGTAACAGCAATGGCACTCTGGAGGTCCTTTTTTGTTTTCTCCTTGTCCTCCTCATGTTTCTGGTCCACCAAGTCCTTGACGGTCTGTAAATAACCATACAAATATTGTAATACCTTATGAATACATGTCTGTCTGTCTGTCTTTCTATTGAGAGCACTCATTAATTAATTCAACCATACATTTATTACACATACATTCCTGCTTGGTAAAACATATGAGGGAGCAACAAGCTGCATGAGCGCCCTGAATCCCTCATTTTCTACAAGGGTGAGTGGCTGACAGTCTTTGATGATCATGTTGACCATAGCCTCATCCAACACCTGCTTGTTAGGAACTGGAAGCCAAAAAGAAATATTTTGTTTAAAGCTTGTTAAAGGAATGTAATTTTACAAATAATATTGCAGAGTTACACAAAGCCTTTTGTGTGTAATAAAGTATTTTTGAAAATTCAAAGTTTGTGAGAATGTCATCATACCTGGGGTACTCGCAGCAGGAGTGTCTGCCGACTCTTCACTGCCATGCGAGCTCTATAATGCCTCAGCATTGATGACGTGCTCTTATTGATGTAAAACAATTCAGTTAAGCACCTACAATAAAACAAAAAGTGAATTTATCTGAAAACAAATCAGACCTCTTAGTAGAAAAGATGTGAGACACTGAATTAAGAACTAACAGTAAACAATGGCCAAAGGAGGAAAAGATTTACCTTATTCGGTGTCAAAATATCAAACTTATTCCAGACTTGGGAAAATTATTCAAAACTTGGGAAAATTTCTCAGAACGGTCCATGAGTAGAAGCAATGCAAAAACTACAAAAGGCTCAATAAACAGTTTACTCTCCATGCAACAAACCCACAACATGTTGATGCAGTTCGGTTCCTTATAAACACAAGTTGGCGCTGGCACATCCAACCGATACACTTCCTGTATTGGTCATGTGATTTTTTGTTAAAGCGATACATGCACCGATACGGGGTTTCACACTTGTGCACTTGGTAAAGTGCTGGCGCACCAGTGCTGCTCGTCCCATCACTACCAGCCTCTGCACTCTCACAATGATTGCAGAGACTGTTTACAGCAGCTTGAAGTGAGAGCTAAAGAAAGTTAGTAAAAGAGCGCGGTTCCCGGGCCGGGAAGAGGTTAGAAAGGAAAATCCGCCACGAAGCTCTGTCGTCATCCCTGACTGTTGTCAGATTGCTCAAACATGGAATGAAAACGTAACAGTGCAGGGAGAGAAACAAATCTTAGGTTTGCTTGAATTTGTGTTAAAGGGGCCCTACCATGAGCATTCTATTTTTTTTTGAGGTTTTAACTACATTTTACTGTTTATTCCTCACTATCAAGAACCCCAAAGTGGAATTTTGATCCGTTCATGCATTTAAGAGTAATCCTTTAAAAACCTGCACTGTCTGCACAAACCCCTCCGATACCTACGAAAACGAGCGGGTGAAAACTGCTGATGTAAGATCAGTTTTGTTCAATGAAATGTTTCAGTGTAAAAAGTTATCGTTTGGAAACTTTCAATTCAATTCAATTCAATTTTATTTATATAGCCCAAAATCACAAAGAGATTTGCCTCTTTGGGCTTCAAAATATAAACAATTGTTAAAAACTAAACAGACTAAATAAACTGGTTATCCCTGCCCTTAGACCCTCCCTCCCCGTAAGGAAAAACTCCTAAAAAAACCTGAGTCAGGAAAAAAGAAGAAACCTTAGGGATTCCCACATGAAGGAGAGATCCTATCCCAGGACGGACAGGAGATACCAGAACTATCAAAGAAAGGTTAGCTTCTACAACTACGTATCTAAGAGTTCATTCAGATGGAGCTGAGGGACAAGTGATGATGAAGTCCATAGTCAAGATGAAGCAGAAGTGCAGTCCACGTGCAGGAGGACAGACGACCCAGCCGGAATCACTCTCACTCAGAGATGCGGGATGGTGTCGGGGGCGTGGTCCACGGGCAAGAGTGGGAGCGTGGGCGATCCACCGGGGATCTGAAATCTCTCCCGCTCCCCAGAGGAGAGTGGGAAAGAAGAACAACATGTGAATGGAACTGCACCAACAAAAGCATGGAGAACTAAATACAATAAATAATAAAGAATAGAAGAGAGGAGAAGTAGATGAGAATAGAGAACAGAACCCCAGAGCGGATCTGAATAATAACCATGATAGAAAACCTAAATTTATATTTAAAAGCATAAATATTAATTTATTAATCTAGCCTCACAAGGACCACAAGAGATGGAATATTCTCTGATTACAAGCTAGCCTGGCAGAACGCCTGTCCAAAGAGGAATGTTTTAAGGCTAGTTTTAGCGTTGTAGCTCCGTGTTACGTCCCCGGCGAAAACAGTCCGGTTGCAGTCCAGTATGTTTGAGCAGCCAATGTCCGGGATCTCAGTGAGTATGCAGCGGCGGTGTCCTTCTCCTGCTTAATGTCCAGGGGCTGCTCACCTGGATTCTTTCGGTCACTAGCTTGCTGGAATACGGCGGGTAAACTCGGCATAGGAGTAGAATGGCAGCAATCCCCCCCGACCAGACCGCGGCTATCCATTCCAACGCTTCCCCAGTGAGGAGGGAACACAGGAAAGACACTTTGGATTCCTCAGTCGGGTACAGATGAGCTTGCTGATGGAGGAAGAGCTGGCACTGCATCAGGAATCCATTGCATTGTTCAGATTTTCCTGTGAACTTGTCCGGCATTGAAAGATGTGGAGCAGGCTTTGAGGCGATAGCGGCTGAGGGAACCTCGGGAACCGGATGCATGGCTTGCTGCGGCGCTGGAGATGTTGTAGGTATTGCTGAATTGGCTAACAAATGCTCCATGATAGCGTCAGTAGCTAGCGTCAGCTGCTAAAGTTGTCTTCCATGTTCCAGTAGCATGGGAGCAAAAGCTGCTGGATTGGAGGGCAAAGGAACACCTGCTGCTGGATCTGAGTCCGGCGAAGTATTCTGTGACAAAGACACGGAGGCATTTGAATCCATGTGCAGGTACATTTTAATAAACATCCAAAAACAGACAGGGGCAAAAACAGAAACGTGGTCAAAGGCCGGGAAGAGGTCAAAGACGAGGAGCTAAACAGGGAGGCGAGTAAAACAGAAAACACGAGTAGGCAAAAGAGAAATCAGAACCGCTCAAAAATTGCTAGGAAGAACTAGGCAATACTTCGCGGAGAATGAGGTACAAACTGAACATATAAATATGGTGAGGCTGATGAAGGTAATTGAGTACAGCTGGTGAAAGAAGCAACAGAGGAGATCAGTATTCTGGAGAGGTATCCCTCTGGTGGTTGGGAAGGGAACTGGAAGTTGGAGTCCTGACAAATATTAATAAAACAATATTAATAATTCTTATTTGAAGTTGTTGCACCAGCACACACACACAAGAAGACTTTTGGAGTCACTGAGATTATTTTTGTTTATTTTTTTCCTCCTCACAAAAGACTATATGTACCAGTGCAACAACATTTTTTTAGGCGCACCAATGAAAAATCCAGTCACATTTGCGACCAAATTGGTCACATTCTAAAACCCTGAGTTTATCAATGTATCATTAAATGTTGTCTAAACTTCTGATCAAATATGCAATAAAAATATCTATAAAATCTTTCAAATTATAATAAAAGTTCCACATGTAACAAAATAAATAAAAGAGTAAATGTTTACCATCTTTATTGTTGGAAGAGAGATGAATGCACATTCCATAAAGTCATACAGTTCTCAGTGATTCTTTTGGGTAAGCTTTATCCTTCAAAACATGAAGACGATGTGCTCATGGTTTGTGATGTCTCAGCAGCAAATATCTAGACTAATGCTGATGAGGAGGCTTTATGTCAATAAAAACAGGATTTTCCAAAATGAGGAAAAGACATAGACATCATCTGACAAACACAATGCAGTCTGCGGTTTAAAAGTCCAATCATCATCATTTGTACAGATGACCAAATGAAGTGAAACTAGTCTTTATGCTGCGTTGGGGATTTATTTTTATGCTGACATTGAAATACTGGATCTCAAACAAGGAAGATCATGTTTGTTCAATCACAGACTTAACTTAACTACATGTCTATTATAAATTCCAAATATGAAACATTTATTTTGATGTCCAGTAACTTTAAAGAATAGAATGTCTCACTGTTGTTTTTACTCCTTCATTAGCTGAAGTATGTAAAGGTATCTCAGACTCCGAGCTCACCTTCTGTAGGCTTTATGATCGACAGATTATGATCACGGTGGATTCTGGGAGCAATGTTCCGGTATTTTGTGCGTCTGCTACAGTTTTAGTGTTATCAAAATGCTATATTTTGGAATTTGTTCCGCTGCTGTGCTGTAAACTGTTCTAAACCTCTTTTTGGGAGTCCTTTGGTTTTATCTGGTAAGTGCTAAAAAAATAACTTTTTATTTTACTAGAAATAAACCACTAATATATATTATGATTATTTATTAAATTCCAGTATTTTCTTTATTTCTTCCCGTCCATGTTTTTTTTAATAATACAATTATATTCAATGTTGAAAACACTGATATTTGTATTTATTGTTATTTTATTTTATGAATGTTATAATATATAAGAACAGGATCAGGATCTGCTACAGTTACCTACAGAATCTCTTCATGTAAAGTGACAGGGGAGTCAGATTTTTAAAGTCATACAGAAGACTTTCAGTCAATAGGCAGATACAATAATTTAAACATTTAATTTGTAAAAAGTTTTACATGTTAAATTTTTAGCTCAATGCATTGTGATTTACTTTAACATGTTTATCCTGTATGTTCCTCTATGCTTCTTGTGGTGGTGAGTGGCTGTTCAGTTCGTACTAAAAATGTACCACAGAAAAATACGTTTTTATTGTTGTCTAAAGTCACTTGCACCGCCTTACATATTATGTGTAAAACAGCAAGGACTTACTTGCAAAGATTTATTAAGTAAATAGTCTACCGCTGTTCTGGAGGATTGAGCTAACGCAGTTAGCCAATAGCAATGATATGGTACTGCAGACGAGCTGCAGAATCTGTGGGTGTAAACTGAACAAATCGGGGGGAAAAAGCAAGTCAACTTGGTCCCACCTCTTTGGTCCATATGTGGAACGTCCACGTGAGGCAGAGGTAACTCTAGCCAACATGGCTGGTTACTAGAGCACTGAAGATGTTTACCAAATTGAAAACACTCAGTTAAAAAAACAACATTGAAAAAATAAATAAATAAATAAAAAGGAAAGGAAAAAAGACACATTAAGGATCAGGATAGTACAATCTTGCAGAGGACTACAAATGGACTACAAATGTTTTATTCTGTTTTCTTCTCTTCTGTTTTGCGCGAACAGCAGTTTACTCCCCAAGATTAGAGGATACAGCGCCACTTATTAATGGCAATTATGGTTGCAGCAGCCCGTGACAACTCTGAGTAAAACATGCTCACTTTTCATCTTTTCCTGCTTCAAACAAATGAAAAATAAAAACAATCAAATGGATAGAACATAGACTTAATATGTAATTAGACAAATCATCTCTGATGTCAACCATTTATATGTTGGAAATAGCTACCACTATAAATGTTGAAGAAATGTATTTCATTTTAACTTAAAAAAGATGGCATTTCTCATACAATTCCATCAGTCCCACGTGTTAATAAATCAGGTATCTTTTACTTATACAGATTAGAGCTTTTATTCTATTCAATCCAGCCTCATACTGAAACGTGCAGGTACGTTCGTCTATGTGGATAAATTCTACAAAATCTGAAACTGTATCATGCCGTTATTTATTCATTCATTTTTAATGGTATACTTTAGCTCACAGGACTGACAAGTTTCCTGCGGCCAGGAAAAGTATAATGGGTGAAATTCCTTCCGTTTTTAGTGAGAATTTACTTTATTATTACTATATTATATAGGAAAACACCTTCAAAAAGTCCATCAGTTCTAGAAGAACCAGAATACAAGTTAAAGTTACAATTACGGTCAAAGAAAATAGAAAAATATTAAGAACACCCAACATGCAAGTCTTTAAACAGAAAGGTGTAGCAGTCGAAAAGGACAGGCTGTTTGTCCTGTAAAACAAATAAATCACAATGTATTAAAATTAGGGATGTCCCGATCAGGCTTTTTTGGGCCCGATCCGATTCCAAGTCATTTGATTTTGTGTATCTGCTGATACCGAGTCCCGATCCGATACTTTTATAAAACATTTAAAACATGAATAAACTTAAGAAACAGTTTTGTGTTGTCCCTTATTTATATTTTAATAACCTTCTTTTATCATTAAAAACTTAAATAAAACACTTCTGCGAAGTATCTTTAATAAAAAAAGAAAAATACAGCAAATATAAACTAGGAAAAAAATACGAATTTCTTGTTGTGATAATAAGTGATAATTAGTCATGTGATAAAGTTTAGTGACTTTAGCTTTAACATTTTTAGAGCTATTGAACATTTTTGACCAAATGTTATTCCTGTCCTCATTTAAAATTCTTAAGAATAAATGATGACTTTGTTTTAGCATAACATTTGACGAGTGTTCATGAATAGCTGATATCATTATTAGCTTTAATTTATTAGTTTTATTTATTTATTTTTAAGATTATATGCTTTCCCCCCTTCTTTAACAAACCACTCACTTTTCTTCCTCTTCTTTTCCATCCACTCCAACAAGAAATGTATACAAAAATAATATAAACAAAGTTTAGCCTCAAATACAAAAGGTATTTATACAAATATACACCATATGTGTGTAATTCATAACCTCTTATTATCTCTTGTGCTATCACGTTTACATTAAAGGGGCCATATGATGAAAAAAAAACTTTTTGAGCTTTTAAGTGTATTATACTGGTCATTTCTCACCATACCCAACCTCAAAGCGGTATTTTGATCCGTGCATGCATTTCCGTAATCCTCTAATTCCTGCATTTTCAACAGCAGTCCCTCCCATACCCATGAAAACGAGCGGGTCTTCACAATCTCTTGGAGGATTCCAAGATGCAGCTGCTGTTTGTTGCTCCCCCCATCTAATTAACTCAAAGACCTAAAACTTATTTCTAAGAGTCGAAAAAGAACAGGGAAGGAAAAGAAAGAGTTACAAAGCTGTTTTTACTCGGCTTGTGGCTCTAAATATGCCGAAAAAAGTTCACAATTTCAAAAGCTTGCCTAGTCCACACTCGGAGGACGTCGATGCAGTTTCAAGTGACTTAACGATGGCGTCTCTCGAGTCCACGTTGCAAAAATTCTTCACTGAAGCTGACAACCGCTCTAAGGATCGATTTGAACGTCTGGAGAATCAACTTGATTCAATTAAAACAATACTTGATAAACATTCAAAAGACCTGGAGCATCAACGAAAAGTCACTTCATCTCTTCAGTTGCAGCTAAAACAAGTTGAAACCTCCACCACCAACAACAACTCACGCCTAAAAAAACTGGAGGAGAAAATAACTCTGATGGAAGACCATAGCAGAAGAAATAATCTCCGCATAATGAACTTGAAAGAAGGTCTGGAAAAGGATAATGTGCTGTCATACCTGAACAGCTGTCTTCCCAAATGGTTCCCTGACCTGGCGTCCAACATCCCTGAGCTGTCGAGAGCGCATCGTGTGGGACCTCCTCGCAGGAACTCGTCCGATCCTCCGCGCACTGTCATCCTGAACTGTCTGCGGTTCTTGGATCGGGACAGGATCCTACGTGCGGCCCGCAAAGCACCGCTGTTGGAAGACGGCCTGACGCTTCGCTTCACCGCCGACTACAGCGACACCACTGCCAGACGCAGACGCCTCTGCTATCCGGTGATGAATCGAGCTCGGACTCTGCATGGGACTTCAGGCATTCCTCATGTATCCTGCTGTCATTAAACTGACACTGGGAAAAGACCAAATTCTCCTTGATGATCCAACTGAGGCAGATAAGTACTTGGACTCTCATGACCCAAACTTTTCCTCTTAGGCTTAATATTTTCAGTATTTTTTGTCTTCTCGCTATCTGTTGTTTTCTTCCGTGTATAACACGTGACTGCTATCGGAATGCCTCACGTCGTGTGTGACGTCATTGATTAAGTTCTATTTTTTCTTTTTTTTTTCTTTTTCTCTCTTGTATTGGTCTGATTTGTTTTTCCCACCATTAATCATTATTCTGATGGAAACTTATATTTACTCCTATTTCATTAGGCTACATTTTTTTTTTTGTACATAATTAGTTTAATGGTGTTACTATTAGGGGAGTGAGCAAAAACAGTATTTTTTTTTTCTCTTCTATGTTCTGTGGTTGTTTGAAAACAATTTTTTCTATTTTTGTTTTTAAGTATGAATATGTGTGCGTGTATGAATGTGTGTCTATAAGTCAGTTGCTCTCATATTTGCTGTACCCCAATCATTATCCACATTTCTTTCCACCTTAAGTTATGGGCAAAGGTCTTCATGCAATTCATGTGAATATACGTAGCTTACTACCCAAAATTGACAATCTTAGAGCGTGGCTTACTTATAATAAACCAAATATTGTCACAATATCGGAAACCTGGCTTTCTGATGGCATCACTGACTCTTCTATTCATCTTGAAAATTTTTCTTTGTATAGGGCTGACAGAGGTTCCAGGGGTGGGGGAGTTGCCACGTATATTTTGTCAAATATTAGATCTAGGTTAATTATACCTAAAGTGAAACCAGTATTGTTTGAAGGAATTTTCATTGAAGTTATCTTACATACTAATAAGAAAATCACAATTGGCAACATTTATCGTCCTCCATCTTCTCCAAAACTTGATTCAGTCAGAAATATTATATCTACTATTTCATCTTTGGGAGATTCTAAGGAACTTATTTTGTTAGGTGATTTTAATTTAGATTGGACAAATCCTTCGGATTCATCTGAGTGTAACTTATTTAGTGGATTAAATTTGACTCAAATTATTAAGGAACCAACCAGAGTGACTTCTACTTGTCAATCTCTTCTTGATTGGATTTTAGTTTCTCATCCAAATAGAATAGCCTCCTCTGGAGTTCTTTCTGACAGCCTCAGCGATCATTATATCATTTATTGTAAATGGAAAATAGCTTCAGTTTAAATGTGTAAATAAATAAATAAAATAAATGTAACAACGTGAGACTACCCTTTTCAGGAAGAGTCTGCTCTTCCTTAGTCTAACAACACCCAATTTCCCCACGGAGCTAGCAGAGATCAGCAAGAAACTTTCATTTAGATGCAGAATACTGTGTATCTTCCAATTGCATCATGTCTTCAATAAATTCAAATGTTATACTTTAGATACATGTAGCAGGCTAACTGGAAACGCTAGGTTCTAGTTAATGCACAAGTAAAGAGCTACAGTTCGTCTTAGAGGAAGTGCACACTGAGGGTAAACAAAGACTGAGATGCAGATGGTGGATGCATATATACTGTATTTACAAGTTGAATTATAACAGAAACAAAACATAATCAGTTCATTGTAGTGTCTTTATTGCCCAAATATTATTAGATCTGGCTCCAAGTGGATAAGCTCAAGTAAAGTTAATTGATTATGTCCACCAATCGATTATACAGAGGTGTAGACGTGTATACCAGGGCCAACAAAAACTTACTTACTTTTATAATGAAAGAGGGCATTCAAGAAGAACACATATCAATTAAAGTCCCACTATTTGTCACACACCTAGGTGTGTGAAATTTGTTGTTCGCATTTGACCCATCCCCTGGGGGAGCAGTGAGCTGCAGACACAGCTTGGGAACCATTTGGTGGTTTAACCCCCCAGTCCAACTCCTTAGTGCTGAGTGTAAAGCAGGGAGGCACTGGGTCCCATTTATAGAGTCTTTGGTATGATTCAGCCGGGATTTGAACCTACAACGTTCCAGTCTCAGGGCCGACACTTCTACAAGGCCACTGAGCTGGTCTAATGCTTTAATTCAAGAATAAACAAAACAAAGTAAACAAAAACCATAGTTCAAAAATTGAGTACTCTAAATCAAACATTATTAACAAATTCAGTGAATATAACCCAGTAAAAAGATGAATCAATCAGAAAAGACACGTCAGCATTTTAAAACCATTGTGCAAACAAAACACTATACGACCCGTTTAACCAGACAAGCCCAACTAACGCCAGCATCAGCTGACTATTGGGATATATAAATGAGTGTTTAGCAAAGATAACAACCTGGTAGGAACAAAACACTCACCAATTCCCCGCCATAATTCTCATATCGCTAAGCTCAGCCGCTCCTGGCAAATGCAACGACACTTCGTCTGACTTCTGTCAACAACATTAACTGCGCATGCCCCCTTATAGACCAAGTGTCTTGGACCAAGTCTCATGATACTCCCGTGTAGTCTCATGATAACTACACTAAATCCTGTGTGTTATGTCTCACGAGCTCTCACAGACACAGAAAAAAGATTAAATCAGTCTTTGCAAGACATGGGATTCCCAAAGAGATAGTGAGCGACCATGTTCCATTTGCCAGCTACGAGATGAAATCATTCGCAAATCCATGGGAAATAAAGCTCACTTATTCCAGTCCCGGTTTTCCCTCTTCAAACGGAATGGCAGAGCGACCCATTAAGACAGTCAAACATGCACTTAAGAAAGCAATCCAGACTGGCACCGGTCTACATCTAGTACTGTTATCACTGAGAAACACCCCAGTTACTGGATTAAACTTGTCCCCCGCACAAATGTTGATGGAAAGAGTCCTACGTAGCACACTGCCATGTACTAGCCATGTGTTGAAACAGTCAACTCTGAGAAACATCCTAGACAAAGTGCGAGAGATGCAAACAAAACAAAAGTTACACTTTGACCAGCATGCAAGACCACTACCAGTTGACACTGTGAATATGCAAACACAATGCAGTTGGAAGCCAGCTGTAATCGTTCATCAAAGAGAGGAACCACGCTCCTACACCGTGCGAACATCAGGTGATACTCTCAGGCGGAACAGGAGACATCTTAGAAAAATACACCCAAGTCTGTTCAAGGACATAGCCCTGAACTTGGACCCAGATGGATTGTCTTCTCAAAATCCTGGATCAGTAGAGCCACCAGCATGTGATTCCCCGCAGGAATCCTTTTCTGAAAATATGGATAACACTGCATTCTACCACACACGCAGTGGTCGGGGAGTAAGACGTCCTGCCAGATACAGAGACTAACTAATATGACAGTTTATGTTTACACTGTCATTGTGTTTGTTTATTAGCTTCTAAAAGAAAAAAGCAGTTTATTTTGACATATTTTAAGAAATGTGTTACGTGTTGGTATGTTTATATTCAGATTATTGCAGTAAGATGTACATTATTCCCATGTAAATTTATTTGCAATCTGAATGTGCCCTGCTATGATGCTACATGCATAAAGATGTATAATGTTCATTTATGTTGAAGGTACATTTACGTTTAATTAACTGTTCAAAGTATAATAACCAACATGTCTCGGAAAAGGAGGATGTGGTGTATTGTAATACCACCGCCAGGCAATAGAGGGCAATGTTGCTATGTAAGTTGTTATAGAGTTGGACATTAAAAAGTGGTGATTGGCCCTATACCGAACGAACCGAGTCCCTATCGTCTGTCCTTATAGAGTTCACCAGACAGCAACACACGTTAACCCAACACAGAGCAATTCAGCAACACATAAAGCTACAACAATGGCGAGGCTTACAAAGGACATCCATGTATATGCATCCAGGACAGACGGAAAATAATTAAAAAAAAATTAATGAAGAAAAAATTAAACAAATTTGTGCCAGGTTGTCTGTGGCTGGAAGCAGCTGAGTCATAAGCAAGCTACCAAGGTCAAGTTCAGTATTTCACCGAAGACCCTTTAGTGAATCGGTCAGACTGCGAAGAATGAAACACTCAATAGAATACACTTTGAGAACAAAGCAGAGAACAGAAGGTTCACATGGTCATTTTTTTCATTAGAAGACATCTTTATTTTATTTTTTTTTGA
>NW_023417229.1:0-1459 GCF_002922805.2 Oryzias melastigma | reverse complement strand
GTCGCGGGGGTGCCGGAGCCTATCCCGGCTACTGATGGGCGAAGGCGGGGTTCACCCTGGACAGGTCGCCAGTCTGTCACAGGGCCTCTTATGGAAATTAGAAAACAGAATTTTTTTTATATAAATCAGTACTTTGGAGATTAGGCAAAACACGTGTTCAAATAGTAAAATTGATTACATTTCTGGAAAAGAATATATACAGAGAAGCAGTTGAGTTTAAATGATCTGGTTCTTAACTAAATTATTTCTACTGAAAATCAAAGCTTAATAAACACCAGGAAAACAATTCAAAACATTTCTAATTTTCTCAGCAGTGATGGAGCTTTTAGGCAAAAATAAAAAAAAACAAACCAAAGTTTTATTTATTTCAGCAAAACATTTCTGCAGAAACAGCAGCTGAAGTTGGCGTTTCTACCTCTTAATGAAGCTGGAGAACACACTTAACATAAAACCAAAAATCCAACCTATAACCACAATAAACACTAGGTATTTCCATATTATAAAATCTGATATTTCTTTCTCTGATGGATTTTGTTTTTTCTGCCAGTCTTGCATCATCTCTGTGGTGTAGCATCCTCCTCCAGCTTGTCTCACAACCTCTTCTATCGTTTGGATCAGTCCTTCCACCTGCTTCTGGTTGTTCCTGTATTCATCCTGCTGGTTCTGGCTCCAGTATTTGTTGTCGACCACATGACAGCGTCCGCCGCACTTCTCCAGCAGGCTGCTCAGGCGTTTGTTTTTGGAGATGAACGTATCAAACCTTGTGTCTCCTGATAACTGGTCGCCGTGCGTGAAAACGATGACACAGAACTTGAAAACCTCTGCAGAGAAATACTCCTCTATCTTTGTTATGACCTCTTCCTCCTGCTCTGTGAATTTCTCTATTTTAAACACAAGCAGAAAAGCGTGGGGCCCAGGAGCGCACTCTGTGGTACACCTCAGTATCTCCTGCTTCAGATCCTCTTCAGATCTCTCTGGGGAAAAGAAACCTGGAGTGTCCACCACAGTGATGTTTCTTCCATCTATGGACCCAGACTGTGCTTCGCAGGAACTGGGCTCAGACTTGGTGAATTTTCTGACTGTGAACGCATCACTTCTTAATATGGTGTTTCCCAGACTGCTTTTCCCGACTCCAGTTTTCCCCAGCAGAGTGATCCTCAGAGTGTTTGATGCTGAAGGTGAAGAAAAAAAGTAGTTACTAGTAGTTACTTCTGTCTAATACTAGTAGTTATTAGACAGAAACTACTCTTCTTTAACATTCTGTGTGTGATCCAGTCAAGCCAAACTGACTAATATTTATTGCGAGTCCTATATAACTCAACATCAACTTTCTGCTCATTCACGCACCCAGGGCTCCTTGGAATTAATCCTCTTCCGACCAATCAAAGCACTTAGCCTTAGTTGACATAGCTTTTAGTGTTACTAAAAGTATAATACCTTGCAATAGCACAAACAGAAA